>NC_141606.1:11066275-11366275 GCF_047967505.1 Dipteris shenzhenensis
ATGCTATCTTTGACATCTTATTATAGGAAAAGCAAAAATCTCTCCTCCCACCTTATATTTAATGACATTGCTTTCCTCCTCTCTATTCTCCACTCCTCACCCCTACCCAACCCCTCTCCTAACACTCTCCACCCCTCTCCCTCTCTGCTTGTGTGAAAAAAAGTTTTTCAAGAAGGTGAGTCTCTTTAAGCACTGTAGGTTCATTTTTTGTGAGATTTCCTTTTGTGAGTGTTGAAGCATGTTTTTCCTTGTATTACTAAGGCTATGTGCTAGTTTTCATGCTTGATTTTCAGAGGTTAAGGACAAAAAACGAGATTTGGTGAAAGAAAGAAGACTCACCTCTTCTCTTTTTCGTATTTCTCTTCCTCCTCTTTCTCCTTGTTTGTAGGCTTATGCTTTCTCATTTGTAGGCTTATGATTGTCTCCTCAATCCAATCCCTTTGAGAAGTTTCTTCTCTAAACTCCTCCTTCCTCTAACTAGTTATTTGAAAAATGGTATGTTTCCTCTCTTTTGTAGGGCCATCCCACAAAACACCGAGCGGGACTATTCACTTCTACACACGGATCCTATTGCGACGTTTATGTACCGACATTTAGCACGCACGAGGCACTAATCGTCAGTATGAAAACCACATCTCGTAAAGCATCGCTATATAGCAACATCAAGCAAACGTCGCTATATAGCGACTATTACAAAAGTCGCTATATAGCGACTTATCAGTGTCGCTATATAGCAACACTGTGTCGCTATATAGCGACACTGATATACTCTTTTATAGCGACGTTTTCCAGAGAGGTTTTTTACTCATATAGGCCTTAAAAGTTAGTTTTTTCCAATGACAAATTTTTTCAAATTTTCATACATGATTGATCTCATAGAGAATAAAATATGAGAGCATGTACATCAAGCCTTTGAAGCTCATATATTCATTTCCAAGTTTGAGATTTAAAAAATCAATTAAGAGCATTTACATCAACTGTTTCATCTTGAGCCAAGTCTAAGGCACCAAACAATCTATCTCCAACTCTATACCGAGTTGATCTCCTATATCATCATTGTAGTCTAGCATCATACATTCACCTAAAAGTACTTAATCATCTTCTTCAATAAAGTGTGGTGATTATTGATGATCGTTGTCTTCTTCCTCAATATCAAGATCTCCATCTTCCTCCCGTGCGATGTCATTATGCGCATCTTCCTCTTGGCTCATATTGTGATCTTCATCTTCTTCACTAGATTCATCAATTGGATCCGGCATTGGTAGTGGCATCTCCATACCATGGGACTTGAGCCCACTAAGCTTATTGTCCTTTGAGAATGCTCCTTTTAAGCAATGCATGTATCCTGTCGGTGTTTGAAAAGAGGCAATGTCTGCCCTGACCGCTGCCTCCTCCCTCGTAGAGAGGATCCATGTTGCTTTCAGGAGGACAACTTTTCCCGAAGCATGCACTTGGGGCCACAAACGAGACATCCTATTCATAGCACACAAGCCTCCTCGCACTCCTCTCAAGTCTTCTTCTCTCTTTCTTTCCCTCTTTCCTCTTTTCTACTTATGCTCATGCATAAGCATGAGCATATGTCTCTTTTTTCCTCTTTACTTTCCCTCTTCTTCTCTCTTTCTTTCCCTCTTTCCTCTTTTCCAATCTCTCTTTCCTTTCCCTCTTCTTCTCTCTGTCCCCCTTCTCTTATGCTCATGCATAAGCATAAGCATGAGCATATGTCTCCTTCTCTTATGCTCATGCTCATGCTTATGCTCATGCACAAGAGAAGGAGACATATGCTTATGCTTATGCATAAGCATAAGCATAAGCATGAGCATAAGAGAAGCAGACATATGCTCATGCTTATGCTTATGCATGATCATAAGAGAAGTGGACATATGCTCATGCATAAGCATGAGCATATGTCTCTTTTTTCCTCTTTACTTTCCCTCTTCTTCTCTCTTTCTTTCCCTCTTTCCTCTTTTCTACTTATGCTCATGCATAAGCATGAGCATACATATCTCTTTCCTTTCCCTCTTCTTCTCTGTTTCCCCCTTCTCTTATGATCATGCATAAGCATAAGCATGAGCATATGTCTCCGTCTCTTATGCTTATGCTTATGCATGAGCATAAGCATGAGCATAAGAGAAGGAAACATATGCTCATGCTTAAGCACTCATGCTTATGCTTATGCATGAGCATAAGCATGAGCATAAGAGAAGGAAACATATGCTCATGCTTAAGCACTCATGCTTATGCTTAAGCATGAGCATAAGAGAAGTAGACATATGCTCATGCATAAGCATGAGCATATGTCTCTTCTTCTCTCTTTCTTTCCCTCTTTCTCCTTTTCCAATCTCTCTTTCCTTTCCCTCTTCTTCTCTCTTTCCCCCTTCTCTTATGCATATGTCTCCTTCTCTTATGCTTATGATTATTCTTATGCATACGACTCCTCTTATGCATAAGCATATGCTCATGTTTATGCTTATGCATGAGCATAAGAGAAGGAGACATATTCTCATGCTTTTGCTTATGCATGAGACATATGCTCGTGCTTATGCTTATGCATGAGCATATGTCTCTTTTTCCCTCTTTCTTTTCCCTCTTTTTCCCTCTTTTTTTCCTCCTCTTTTCCTCCTCTTCTCCTCTTTTAATTCCCTCCTCTTTTCCCTCCTCTTTTCCCTTCTCTTTTCCTCTTCTTTCCTTCTTTCCTTTCCCTCTTCTTCTCTCTTTCCCCTCTTCTAATCTCTTTTCCTTTCCCTCTTCTTCCTCTTTTCCTTTGCCTATGCCTATGCCTATGCTTATGTTTGTTTTTTGTTTTTTGTTTTCGTGTTTGTGTTTATGTTAGATATGGGATCACGTCGCACGTCTGACGAGTACGGACAGCCTCACAGGAGGAGAGCTCACAATCTATATGCTCCAGAGGACTTTGATTCCTCTCAGGGGACTACCCCGAGGACTACCCCTGTCCGACTCCTCTCGGACCTAGCACTATGACTACCCCTGGTCTGACTCCTCTCGGATGTAGCACTACGATTACCCCTCGGGGAACTCCTTTGCTAGCCGTGCATGGCTTTGTCAGGAGTCCCGATGAGTTTGTAGTGCAGATGAGCGATGACGAGGTAGCGAGATTCTTCTCTCTGCTATCTCAGAGGACCTCAGCAATTCCTTCCCCTACACCCACGACTGGACGTACTGCCCAACCATCCCCTCGTGCCCCTTCAACTGAGGGGTCATCACCTGTGCGTGCCTCTCGTAAGGGAAGGAAGAGTAGGAAGGGCAGCTTATGTTGTGCTGACTCGGGAGATGTAGACGAGTCAGCACACTCACATTCCTACAGGTCTCCACTTGGTCCGGAGACACAGTATCAGTCAGGTTCCTTGCCCTCTCCTACTCCCACTGCTACTCCTCACTTCGGAAGCACTCGCACAGCTTCCACTCCTTCTGACTCTGCTACCATCAGTCCTCCTTACTCATCAGGGGATCTCTCCTATCAAATCACGGCTGTCGGGAGAGATAATAGAAGATAGAAAGGGCAAAGCAGTGATGGCCACCATGAGGCGGTTGATGAGCCATCACTTCAAGAGTGGCATTGCTACCGATTGGCGGTATCAAGATGACCAAAAGAAGCAAGCGGTCATCAATGAATTAAAACAAAAATACCCTAACCCGCCAAATTGGGAGTTTAATGAGAACTATATGCAAGAGTGCATGGGTTTGGTCTTGAAGCATCGTAGATCAACCTTGCATACTTCCATCACAAAGGGGTTGGCTCTAAACCCAACTGGCTAGACAAAGCTGATTGGAAGTTCTTCAAGAAGCAGAATAGGGACCATCCCGAAATGTTCGAGGGTCAGAGGAGGGCTACGAAGAGACGGCTGGACATCGTAGGTACTTTACACTTTGATGCAGGCAGACGGTTGGCATTCGAGGCAACTGTGGTAAGTCTACTTCTTCTCATTTAATGTATTGTTCTATTTGTTTTACTACATATTACATGCACTTTAGCTAACTCTAACTCTCATAAATTGGATCCACAGCAAGCTGCGATGGGTCGTCTTCCTACAGATGCATTTCGCATAGGAACAAAGCCATGGTTTATTGAGCAAGAGGCAATGGGAGCGACAGTCGATTGGGCTGAGGTGGCTGCTCGCATGGTATAAGTGTACTCCTACTTGTAATCTCACTTTTTAAATTGTTTTATTCTTTAAGTTCCAATCTAATTTTCAATTTATATGGTTCACTCTTAGGGTCAAAGCTCAAGCATCCCATCACCGAAGGCGAGCGATCACCACGGCCAGGGATCAGATGCACGTGACGAGGATTGAGGAGAAGGCGCAGCTCACGAGGACCAAGGATCAGGCCAACAAGACGAGGATGAGGACGAGGACGATTCAGATGACTAGTAGTAGTAGTAGTAGTAGTAGTAGTAGCAGTTTGCATTTTCGTCACCATGTAATTGTTATTTTTGTTATTTGCATTGGCCTGTAGCTACCGCCTTAAGCGTTAGCTACAGTGATGGGCGTAGGAACCCTCTCTTCCCTTATTCCCTCTTCTTTCCCTCTTTTCCCCTCTTCCTTCTCTTCCTTTTCCCTCTTCTTTTTCCCTCTTCTTTCCCTCTTTTCCCCTCTTCCTTCTCTTGTTTTTCCCTCTTCTTTTTCTCCTTTTTCAATCTCTTTTCCCCTCTTCTTTTTCCCCCTCTTTCAATCTCTTTTTCCTTGCTTTCCTTCTCTTCTTTTTCCCCTCTTTCAATCTCTTTTCCCCTCTTCTTTTTCCCCCTCCTTCAATCTCTTTTTCCCTCCTCTTATTTTTCCCCTCCTTCAATCTCTTTTTCCCTCTTCCTTCTCTTATGTTTATGCTCTTTTCCCGTCTTCTTTTTCCCCTCTTTCAATCTCTTTTCCTCTTTTCCTCTCTCTTTCCTCCCCTCTTTCCCCTCTTTCAATCTCTTTTCATAAGCATATGTCTTTGCCTATGCTAATGCTTATGCATGAGCATATGCTCATATGCTCATGCATAAGCACAAGCTTATGCTTTCTCTCTTTTTATTTTATGCTCATATGCTCATGCATAAGCATAAGCACATGCTTTCTTTCCTTTTCTCTTATGCTTATGCTCTTTTTCCCTCTTCCTTCTCTTATGCTTATGCTTATGCATGAGCATATGTTTCCTTCTTCTTCTCCTTCTCCTTCTCCTTCTCCTTCTCCTTCTCCTTCTCCTTCTCCTTCTCCTCTTTTCCTCTTTTCCTCTCTCTTTCCCCCCCTCTTTCCCCTCTTTCAATCTCTTTTCATAAGCATATGTATTTGCCTATGCTTAAGCTTTCTCTCTTTTTATTTTATGCTCATATGCTCATGCATAAGCATAAGCATATGCTTTCTTTCCTTTTTTCTTATGCTTATGCTCTTTTTCCCTCTTCCTTCTCTTATGCTTATGCTTATGCATGAGCATTTGTCTCCTTCTCCTTTTCCTTTCATTCTCTTCTTTTTCTCTTCTTTTCATGAGCATATGCCTATGCCTATGCCTATGCTCATATGCCTATGCCTATGTATTTTCATATGAATATGCCTATGCTCATATGCTTATGCATAAGCATAAGCATATGCTTTCTCAATGTATTCTCTTATGTATTTTTATTCTCTTTTTTCTCATGCATATTTGGTTATTTTTCCCTCTTTCAATCTCTTTTTCCCTTTTATTTCTCTTCTTTTCCCCTCTCCTTCTCTTATGCTTCTCGTTCTCTTTTGCTTCTTCTCGCTTTCCCTCATATGCTTTCCGCTTCTTACCTGCTCTTGTTTTTTGTTTTTGTGTTTGTGTCTACATTAGACATGGGATCGCGTCGCATGTCCAACGAGTACAAAAACCTTCATAGGAGGAGATCTCATGATCTCTATTCTCCAGAGGACTTTGATTCCCCTCAGGTGACACCTCAGGGGCCTACCCCTGTGGCTACCCTTGGCCCGACTCCTTTCAGACGTAGCACTGTGACTAGCCCTCGGGGAACTCTTTTGCTAGTAGCGCATGGCTTTGTCGAGAGTCCCGACGAGTTTGTGGCACAGATGACCGATGAGGAGGTAGCGAGATCCTTCCCTCTGCTATCCCAGAGGACCTCAGCAATTCCCTCGCCTACACCAACGGTTGGACCTACTGCCCAGCCATCCCCTCTAGCCCCTTTGACTAAGGGGTTATCACCTGGGCGTGCCCACTATAAGGAAAGGAAGAGTAGGAGGGGTCGCTTATGTTGTGCTAACTTGGGAGATGTAGATGAGTCAGCACCCTCACATCCCTACAGGTCTCCACTTGGTCCCGAGACACAGTACCAGTCAGCAAGTCCCTTGCCCTCTCCTACTCCCACTACTACTCCTCACTCTAGAAGCACTTGCACAAACACCACTCGCTCTGACTTTGCCACTATCATGAGTCCTCCTTACCTCAACATGTCCTATCAAATCACGGTTGCTGGAGAGATTATAGAAGATAAAAAGGGTGCAGCAGTGATGGCCACATGAGGCGGTTGATGAGCCACCACTTCAAGAGTGGCATAGCTACTGATTGGCGGTATCAAGATGACCAAAAGAAGCACGATTATCGATGAATTGAAAGCAAAATACCCTAACCCCCCAATTTGGGAGTTCAATGAGAATTATATGTGAGAGCGCATGGGTTTCGTCTTGAAGCATCGTAGATCAACCTTGCGTACTTCCATCGCAAAGAGGAGTGCTAAACCCAGCTGGGCAGACAAAGTTGATTGGAAGTTTTTCAAGAAGCAGAATGGGGACCATCCCAAAATGTTCGAGGGTTAGAGGAGGACTACGAGGAGACGGCTAGACACCGTAGGTACTTCGCACTTTGGTACAGGCGGACGGTTGGCGTTTGAGGCAACTGTGGTAAGTCTACTTCTTCTCATTTAATGTATTGTTCTATTTGTTTTACTACATATTGCATGCACTTTATCTAACTCTCGTAAATTGGGCCCACAGCAAGCTGTGATGGGTCACCTTCCTACAGACATAGAGATGAGACACGCATTTTGCATAGGAACACAGCCATGGTTTATTGAGCAGAGGCAATGGGAGCTCAATGGGAGTGATGATCGATTGGGCTGAGGTGGCTGCTCGCACGGTATAAGCCAACTCCTACTTGTAATCTCACTTTTTAAACTGTTTTATTCTTTAAGTTCCAATCTAATTTCCAATTAATATGGTTTGACTCTTAGAATCAAAGCTCGAGCATCCCATCAATGGAGGTGAGCGGTGATGATGAGGGATTAGGCTTACACGGCTTCGACACAGATCAAGCAGAGCTCATGAGGGCCAAGGATCGGGCCAGCAAGACAAGGACGAGAACGACAATGATGATTCGGATGAGCAGTAGTAGTACTTTGCATATACTTGGCCATGTATATGCTTTTGTATATCGGCTCGTTTGAGCGATTTTGTATTACCCTTTTCGAAAGGGTAATTTTGTAACAAAAAATGTTGTATATCTTTGACATGTATATGCTTCTGTCACTTGATCGGTTCATTTAAGCAATTTTGTATCACCCTTTCCACAAGGGAAATTTTTTAATTAAAAACTTTCTTTTGTAATTACTAAATAAAAAACATTAGTGGGGCAAAAAAGGGCTTGTTGTGGCCCTGTTTAGCCCCACTAATGTTTTGTTAAGCTTCTGTTGATCGTCACTATATAGCGATGTTTACCAATGCCGCTATATAGCGACATTTACTAGTGTCGCTATATAGTGATGTTTATTAGCGATGCTTATATAGCGACCATTCTTTTTCGATGCTTGCAGCAATGTAAATAACAACCTTTGCGCCCATCAAAAAAAAAGTGTAAAAAACATCGGTATTTTCATCGAAAAAGGACCTATGCCTTGTAGTGCTTGGAGCATATTTGTGCCAATCATGAGATTTCAAGCCATATAATTGCTCTACACCTCTTTCTTGCTAGCACGCTAGCTGGGATGAGGAGTACGAATTGTAGTAATAGCTCGCTTCACTGCCAATGGGAGTACGAATTGTAGTGATAGCTCGCTTCACTGCCACCATCTCTAGCTTTGATAACCTCCACAGTGCACGAGGTAAAAAGACACACCCATTTGGCCTCTCTTATGGCCAAGCTTCACGCATCCTCCCTGTGGTGCATAAATCCTCCCTTATGCCTGCAGAATCTCGTGTCCCATTCAAAAGTTCCCAAATGGTAGATGCCACATTCTTGAATACATGCATGGGATCAAGCAGGCGATTGATCTTGACGTGGGACCAATATGGTAAATGATAAAAGATGGAGTATCTAAACAAAAGCTGGTAATAGTGGGCAATCTTTATTTGCAGCCAATATAGCATATAATAGTTACAAACCCTTATCGGCTCATGCCAAGTGGTGGAGGAGTCATGGAACCATCACAAATTCTCATCGAATCTCCCGCAGTGAGTGATTGTGGGGGGACTTCATTCCAAGGCGTGACATATAGGATGATCAGGTGGAAGAAATCGATGGTGATTCTCATAGATGACCTTATTCAATGCGTGTACCCATGAGGCAACTAGCGAAGGACCACAAATAGGACATGCATGGTAACCCGATGTAGTGAGACCTAAACAATAGATGCAATTAAGAGTTCAAGGTGGGTTTAGGGTGCCACATTGATTGCCTAATCATAATTAAAAGTGCAATGCTTACTTGAACACTCACCATAGCCTGGAAAGTCATGCATCATCGTTCACATCAAGACTGCTTTGTAGTTGAAGTCTCATGAGTGACGAGGGATGCCTGCTCACATCATGCACCTTGATACCTCTCCAAAGTATCTCTAGCTCATCAATCAAAGGCTCCAAATAAACATCATGATTTTTTACTTTATGTTTCCCTAGAATTAGAAGGGATAACATAACATGTCCTTTCTTAATCGCCATAGAGGGTGGAAGATTATAATTCACCAATATCACTAGCCATGCACTATAAGAGGTGCTTTTGAGACCAAATGGGTTCACACCATCCGTACCCAATCTAGGTCTCAAGCTCCTAGGTTCTTCCTTGAAGCTTGGCCATGTGTCTTCAATATGCTTCCATGCAGGAGTGTCTACGGGAGTTCTCCACTTGCCATCGGTTGATCGATGGGAGGAATTGCGAGAGGAAATGCTCATGGAACCTGCAAATCCTTGAAGAGCACAACAACACTCTTCGAAAATATGCACAAACTCACAAATGAAAGAGACAGAACAAGCGTGCTAGGTACAATCCCCCCCATAGGAGTGGTGCTCTCCTTCCACCTCCTATGTATTTATGTATATTCCCCAAAAAGCTTTTGAGCAAAAATCATACAAAAGCCTTTGTGCTTTCCTCCATACACCATTTTACAAAAAGCCCATCCACCTTCTAGAATAGCTGGCTTTTTCTAAAAATAAAGCTTTTTCTAGCTTTAGTTTATACACTTAGCCAAGCCACTAATATTCCAAAATTCAAATATGTACATAAGCTTTTGTAATGTCAAAAATTAGGCATAAGCCTTATTCATCCCTGCATCATGGGAGTTGCGCCTACACACCCAAATATGGTGGATCATGCTTGCGAGATGCCATCACCCGATCAATTACTCTTCCCCTGAATTCACACGATCAATAGTAATGAAATATTTCAAACATAAGATAACCTTGGAATTAATCACCATAATCAATCAACCTTTCAGTATTATAGAAATGCGAAATCAATAAATCACAGATGAATGGTGCACCCATGTGACACATACCATCTCATGGTGCACAGGTAATGCTACACATGCATAAAATCGTACGGATGGTGCACACATGCTACACATACCATCATTGCATAAGTGGTGCACACAATGCTACACACCCATATAGCCACGGCCATATATCCAGTGAACAACAAGCACACATGCGTCAGCTGTGCGACAAAAATGCTAGATCTAACTAAACTAAATACTAAAGGATTAAATTAATGGGATAATTCCAATTCTCGTAACATCCCTCTTGCTTGAAATTGCAATTGCCCTCAATTGCGCCACAAAAAAGTAGTTAATAAATCAGGGAATTGGCGAAAATATCACTCGAGCATCCACTTAGCATCCTCAATGGGGTGGTTCTTAAATGTAAGAAGATAAATAGGATACGAGTTTCAACGTCTCGTTTGAGTGATTTGTTGATCAATGATCTGGTTTGGGTCTCTCCTTGAAGCAACGGTGTATCGTCTAAAATAGGTTGAACTGGTGGGTCTCCATGGAAAGGTTTTAGGAGGTGCACATGAAAAGAATTATGAATTTTCCAATCGGGTGGTAATTTGAGCTGATAGGCATTGTCATTAATGCGATCCAAAACTTTAAAGGGACCATAGGATCTAGGGGAAAACTTAGCTACAGGGTGTCTCAATACTCTTAAGTCTGCACTTCTTAATACGTAACATGACTAGGTCACCTTCAGCAAATACAACTTTCTTTCTACCCTTGTTTGCATGTGCAATATACACAGCTTGAGCATGCTCGATATTCTTTTTTATAGTAGTAAAAACTCGGGGGGGTCACTCATCATATGTAACCCTATCACGTGAGTTCAACAGAAGGATTTTTTTTATTTCTAAAATTTACAGAAATAAATATACATAAGGGACTATTTAAAATAGTTTTGGAAAAAATTTACAGATTTGTATAGAAAAGGGGTACATTTTATTAATGAATTTTTTTACAGATAAGGGACTTTAAATATAGGCCTTGAACGCACGTGATATAGAGGGTTTATACATAGTGACCCCCCCGAGAGTAAAAATACTAGAGAAATCTTCAGTAAATGGATCAACGGTCTCTACTTGGTGCTTAAGGTGGGTCAATGCAGTAGGAATGGTCTTTCCATAGACAATTTGGAATCGAGATTTGCCTGCAGCAGAGTGCTTAGTGTTGTTGTAGGCAAATTGTAATATGTGTATAAATTTGTCCCATTTGCCTTGTTGACCAAACACGTAAGCACGTAACATGTCACAAATAGTTTTTTGTGTGACCTCGGTTTGGCCATTAGACTCGGGATAAAAAGCAGTGGAAAAATCTAACTTCGTACCAAGATTGTCAAGGAGTGCAGTCCAGAAGTTACTACAAAATTTTCTATCCCAGTCTTACACGATTACTTTTGGAAGGCCATGGTGTATATAGATGTGCTTGATGAACAAATGAGTAGCCTGATTTGTGGTCAAGGTCTTCTTACAAGGTATAAAGTAAGCCTACTTGCTAAATCTATCAATGATAGTCCAAATCATATCAAAACTTGAGCTAGTTGTAGGAAATCCAGTAATAAAGTCTATAGAAATTTGCTCCCATGGGCCATTAGGAATTGGTAAAGGCATAAGTAAACCTTGATATTTGCCCTTGTAGCTCTTGAATTTTTGACAAATAAGACGTTGTGCAACAAAAGTTGCAGCATCAACTTTAAGCTTAGGCCAGAAAAAATCTTGAATTACAGTCTAATACGTAGTAGCGATGCCTCTATGTCCCATGTAGGGTGGTTGATATACCTCTTCTAGCACCAAGCGTCGAAATGGTGCAATGACACACAAGCACTTTTTGTAGAATAGATAGTCATTATGAATGGGATATGAGGCCATAGGGGTGCTATTAGCTTTCTTAATCTTATGCCAGATTTTTGAAAAGTCTCGATCAGTAGGATAGTCCGCCTTCATGGGCTCGAAAGGGTCTCCCTCGATGACTGAAATATTATTTATGCTAGGTCGATGGCTCAGTGCATCGGCAACTACATTGTCTTTGCTTGGTTGATATTGGATCATCGGTTTAAAGCTGCCAATAAAGGCAGCCCATTTAATGTGCGGATCCAAGATCACCGGCTAAGTAAGGAGATGTCTAAGACTATGGTGATCATGAGTCTTAATGAGTAACTAGAAACCCCTAAGATAGTGTTTCCAGTGTTTAAGGGCATGCACCACAGTGGCCAATTCTTTATCATACGTGGAATAGTTTATCTCTACTGGTTTTAATTTACATGACTCAAATGCAATTGGATGGTTATCTTGCGTGAGCACAGCCCCAAAACCCTGTCCACTAGCATCAGTAACCATGACAAAGAAGGGTCTCGTAAAGTTCAGTATGGTCAAAACAGGTGTGTGCGTCATTGCACCCTTAAGTCGTTGAAAAGCTAAAGTGTGTTGCTCACCCCAAGAGAAAGCATGAGTCTTACATAGTAGTTCAGTCAATGGATGTGCCTTGTGTGTAAAATTTCTAACAAATCTGCGATAGAAACTACACAGACCTAGAAAAGATCATAACTCATGGATATCTTTAGGCTGTGGCCACTTTACTATCACTTCTACCTTCTTGGGATCTACTTGAATGCCTTCAACTGAAAGAATGTGTCCAAGATATTCAATTTTAGGCTAGAAAAAAGAACTTTTCTTCGGGTTGGCATACAGTTGGTTCTCACGTAAGAGAGAGAAAACAAGATTCAAGTGTTTCTCATGTTCCTCTTGACTCTTTCTATAAATCATGATATCATCAAAGAAAACTACCACAAAGTCTTGGTAGGGTAGGAAGATATGATTCATCATCCGACTAAATGTGGCAAGTGCATTGGTCAATCCAAAAGACATAACAAGAAATTCATAGTGACCAATTTGGGTTCTAAAAGTAGTCTTGAAAATATCAGGCTCGATCACTCTCACTTGATGATATCCTGACTTAACATCGATCTTGCTAAAGATTGTAGATCCTTTCAACTTTTTGAGTAGATCATCAACTCAAAATGGTCCCTCCATGGAGGACTGTGCACTTTAGTTTACAAGTGTGAAGCTGTGCAGTCAGTTGTAGTATTGAAGAGCTAAGAGAGATGGCACAAGACTTTCCAGAGTTTTGGGGGCTGCCATATGAAAATGCAACCAGATTCTTGGAAAGGATGGAATTTATAGCACTTATGAAAGATAGGGCAACCCCTGAGATTTTGTTTCAAGTCATGAATTATTGCTTGCAAGGAGATGTAAAAGCATGGCTATAGACTCAAGTGGCTACCTTCAGGACTGCTCATCCTCAGCATCAAAATCCAGAGTATACAATGGTGAGAGTAGCCTTTCTTGCACGGTTTGCACAATCTAGGAGCCCTAATGAAGTTTGGAAAGAGCTGTGCAAAGTAAGATAAGAGGAGGAGCAGGAGGTTGACTAGTACCTGATTCAGTTTGGGAGATTATGGAGTCTCTGGTGTGAAGCTCTTGTGCTAGAGGTGCCTCCTCAGATGATTAAGAGAGACCGCTTCATTTCAAGCCTGAAGCCTTCACTCCGTTTAAAAGTGGAGCTGAGGAATATCGATAGTTTTGAGGATGTTGTCAGAGTGGCTTGAGAGGAGTGGAAAGTCAAGAGAATGAGGCAGCTTGGCAAGCAAGAGGAGCCTAAGAATCTGATTAAAAGTCCAGAAGCAATCAAGGCATATGCATAGAGAGAACCGGTGTCTATTCCTGTGTAGGATGATTCCCTGAAAAAGGATTTGCATGAAGCTGTGGAGCTGATGAAAACACTCAGCCTAAATTGGATGGAAACTGTAGGAAGAGGTAGAGGTCAGAATAATAGGAGAGAAGTTATGGCTAGAGGAGAAGAAAGTTCAGCTGGTGTAGGTAGAGGACAAGGATTCATGAGCAATGTCCAATGCTGGAATTGTGGGGAGTGGGGACATATCAGCCCTCACTATGATAAGCCAGCCAGGGCAGGGGGAGATGTTTATCTTGAGTAGCAGAGAACAAATGATAGATCAAGTGACTATAGTATGGAGGTGAAAGATCTGAATCAGCTCTCTACCAATGGTGTGAAATGGGAGGATAAGGGGAAAGGAAAGGCAATTAGCCTGATCAAAATGGAGACCATACCAGAGATTATGTCTGTACCCATGCAGTGTACTATGAGCAGTAGGCTGGAATTGGAAGAGGAACTTGAGGAGACAGTCACAAATGAAGAGACAGAGAGTGAGACAGAGGAAGAGAGCATCTCATCAGAGGAAGCGAGTTAGTTGTCTTCACTGCTAAAGGAGCTGGATGCATATAGTGTTGATGATGTAGGGGAGCTGGAGAACACTACACTTATTATGAATGGAGGCTTGTAAGTTGCTATGGAGGAGGGTGTTGCTCAACCAGATCTATGTGAGGTGGCAGAGGAGAGCCCGAGTGAAGGGGTTGCTGCCATAGGTGGCAAAAAGAGTTTTTCTTGAGGGCATGCTAATTGGTTTTTAAACAGAGCTTGCTTAATAACAACACCACATCCATCATGTTCACCCTTGCCATGGCTAGACCCAAAGAAACTCCACATCATGTCTAGACCAGTCAAGGATTTGAACCTTGAGACGAAGTAGGATCCATGGGCTGATTTAAATTGAGAGGCAGCACCATCTAACCACACCCAATGTTGTTTTATATTTTTTGCATGGGGATTTTCCTTTTTTGCACCATCTAACCATCTAACCACACCCAATGTTGTTTTATATTTTTTGCATGGGGATTTTCCTTTTTCAGCCATTCCCAATGCACTAGAAAAGCTTGCTACTACTGCACAAATAAAGTGTCATGTTTTCTATCATCTAAAATATAGAAATGGTACTTGCATTGCACTGACCTGGACTCCTATGAGTTAGCAAGAAAATTGGCATCAGGCATGGAAGAATCAAGCAAATGATTGTACATGATATGCACAAGAGTTGTTACCTACTTGTTGTACCAGTGAGCACTTTGTATCTCATAGATGAATTAATTTTCAACAAAATCTATGACAGATACAATAGTGTCACGGGGAAAATTGGCAAGGCACATCAGGTTCAACAAGTGAGGAAGAGAGAGGTGAAACTAGTAATGAAGATAAGAGCTCAATCATGTCTAATAGTGATGAAGCTGATGTGGCTATTACTGAATAAAGTAAAAGACCTGCAGTTAAAACTCTTAGTTTGGGTGGGACCAGCAAGTGTTGATTGTGTGCATGCAGACTTTGATGTGTATGATGAGGTTGAGATTCAATGTTTACAAGATGATGGTGATTCAGATGATGAGCTGGATTGCATTCTTGATGATGCACTGGATGATATGTTAGCATTGATCTCTTCAAAAAAGAATGTAAACACCAGTATGCATGTTGGGCTAGATGGTAGTGATAGTGTGGTTGATGATCATAGCTAGATACTTTACTTGATGATACCCTCATGGATTTTGCATGTGTGGTTGGTAATGGCAAGAAAAAATGTACTTATCATGACTATTCAAAGAATGAGGATATCAGTGAGAGGACAGGATGCATAGCAAAGAGTGTGCTGATATGTTCGCATTCTTCAGGTGGGAAGGGTGTTTGTTTGCTCCTGGGTGATCTTGATAATTCATGTGATGGGTTAAGTTTTGCAGCTTATAAGGTTGAGGCAATAGGGTTTGTTGAAAAGTCCCTAATCACAAATTATGGGCTAGTTGTGCCTGTGAGATCTACGTGTGAGGTAGTGACCTTAAAAGATGTGGCTCATGTGAAGAGGAGCAAGACCCATGATACAAGTGTGATGGCTAATAGCCAGTGGAGTTGTGTGACATCTTGGCAGGATAAGCTATGGGATTCTGGAGGCTTAGTGAGGATGTGGGTATATGGAAGGAGCTAGTGGCTACATCAATTTGGTGTGGTGTTGATTCCTTTTGATCCAGGGAGATGGTAGATTATGCATATCTGGCAGTGGAGGGTTCAAAGTTATCCTCTTGTTCCAGGAAAAGGAAAGAGTACAAGCTTGCTTTGTTTTTGATCCAGATGGTTTGTTGATTTTTTCCTTTTAGCTGCTAGACATGAATGTCACAACAGAAGAGTGGGGTTGCTAAAGGTGTGTGAAGATTTTTGAAAACCCCAAACTTGTCTTATACATATCTACATGTGTGATGTTCAACTTGTGTGTGTGCTTGATGGCATTCAATCAAATCTTGTGTAAGCAGCTTTCAAGTACAGCATGGTATCCACTATGACGGTGTTGATCGTGGGTGACATATGTCCATCATAGTAGTCCTTTACCAAGTGTTCATAGGGTCATGAGTGATGTTCCATATTGTGGTGAAGTCATGGGAGCACTCATGTACTCAGTGTGGGCGTCATGGATGTGTGGTTATATGTGGCAATCAAGCTTTAAAGGCTTTGATGGAAGTGTATGTGCAAGGGAAAAGGTGAGCCTAAGGTTGGAATATGTGCTTTAAGTGCCTTGGTGTATGAATTTGGGGGAAAATCTTTGAGAGTGGTAAAATGTCATTGTTGAGGTGGTTGAATGAAGCTGAGGTGGCCGAATAGATTTGGAAAGGAGGGTGTGCATGTGAACATGATTACATGAATCTGTTCTCAAGCTTTTTGGATGGCGAGGTGTTACGTGATGAGGATATTGGTGTTTCTGGATTGCATGAAGGTGGCTAATGTGTGGGGAGGGAGAGCCTTGGAGGATCGGTTGTGTGTTCAAAGAGCAAGCTTGGAGAAGTTGCAATGCTCAGATCGCATGAAGGAGACAGGCGACTGGCGTAGAAAGGGTGGGCTAGAGTATTGTGCGAATAAAAGATCTCAGAAGTGGATGGAAGGGAGCATAGATGGGAAGGCACAGTCGTGAGCTGCTAGAAGTGGTATTCCATCATATGGGTGTGGGATGGAGTGCTGGAGTTCGTGGACAATAGAGGTGGAAGCTCTGTGATGCAAGGGAGAAAATCACAAGGCCAGGATCATCGTGGAAGTGGAGGCATGGGCCGTGGCTCTTGTTAAAGGAGGAGAACGACTGTGCGGGGGGAATGGATCCTGGGACAAAGGATTATGGTTGGTGATGAGCTTGGATGGTCTTGGAAGGAGGGGCTATTGCTATTTGTAGTGGGCTAGAGGATCTTGGGCATCGCGAGATAGGAGCTCTAGGTTCAAGAGAAACTATGAGGAGCTACTATCATGAAGAGGTGATCTCCATGAGCTCTGGGATGCATAAGAGAGGCTGTGAAAGGCAATAAGGGAGTTGGTCATTGCTTTATCATGAGCTTTGGGATAGAGAGCTGCTCGATTACACATTGTTGCACTCTTGTGTGAATGAGTTGGAAGTTTTCCATGTGTTCGTCTGATGATTCATAGATGAAGTGTTCGTGTGACTAAATCAAGCGGCAAAGAGAATTCACTTTCGACAAATTCTGCAGTTCGATGATGTACCTGCTCAAGTGTATGTAGATGGTGATGAAAAGAGAAGACATGCCATCCAAACAACTATGCATGAACGTGGTGGGCAAATCAGAGGCAATCATGATGTTGGATTTTCGGGCTTGACATGCACAAAGATCGAGGTTGCTTGCTTGTTGTGCTGAGATGAGAATTGCATGGAGTTAACGGGGCTATCTCTTTATGAATATGCAATTATCAAGATGATGTTTTTTTGTTGATGTAGTGCTAGAATTGATTTGCTGATTTTAGTTCTATATAGTGGAGAGCATATAGTGGAGAGCTTGTCTTTAGCAGTGTAGTCCATCGGGTTCTTTTTGAGGTTTTTTAGATTTCAGTGGAAATGTGGCCAGAGTATGAGTTGTATCCGAAGGTGTGTAGAGGCAAGAAGTTTCAATGAATGCCTTTTACCTTGTGATTGTGCTATTCAGTTGTTTTAAATGTGGATGAGGGTGGCTATGAAGGCAGTTTAAGCTCTACTGCTTTTGTCTATCCACCATGCTTGGAATGAAAGAATTAACAATTATTTTTTGTAATGGGATTTCAATCGTCAGCAGAGGCTTAGATCCTTCACCTTACATTAAAAAGATAGCAAAAGATATTGTCATTTGTTGTGCTTTTTTTGGACTTAAATATCACTATAGTCTAATGGACAACTTATCTCATAGGTCAAGGTTTAGCTCACATTAGAGTTTGTTGATGTGAAACACATAAAGGAAGGTCCATTATTTTCTTAGCATTGAAATATGGAGAAATTTCAATGGCATCATGCTTACTGACCCGGTTAGCTCACATTAAAGTTTTTGACATGAAAAGGCATGGCCCGAGAGCTCCATTATTTTCTAAGACACCTTATTTCATAAGTCAAAACTTATCTCACATTAGAATTTGTTGTGCTTTATGTTGACGACAATCATCATTGGTTTTAATGGGGATGCCTTGTTTCATAGTTCAAAGGTCAACTCACATCAAAGATCATGAACATAAAAGATAGAGAGAGCCCCATTATTTTCTTGGAATATAGAGAAATGAGATGGCATCTTGGAAATCTTATTAACAGTTTCAATTACATGATAGCCATTATTCCAAGGCACTTTGAACTCTATGGAATGTAACATCAAATTGTTAATCATGGCAAATCTTTGATCGATATCCTCATCAATACCTAAAACTTATTGAATGCTACATTTATTTAACAATCTCAAGGCCAAACCTTTCTTATTTTGTTAGTATACTCAGTCTATTCATGTAGAATCCCCAAAAGACTCATGGGATTATGGATTGAAAAATGATAAGATAATAGATCTCAATTTTCATTAGTACATTGATGTAATTGGGTATGCAATGTAGATGAATGAAGATATACAAATGGACACAATTTCAGCCTTCGTTCAGCAACTTGGTCTTAACAAAGCAAGAACCGACCAACTAATAGCCTCGTCTCAACAAAAGCAAAATACAAAGGATTAATCAACCAATGTTATATGTGAAGCAATGTGGTTTAGGCCACTTCTTTTAGGAATTGAAATCCTTTTCAAAAAATCAACGGTTCTCACTTCCAACAATATGACAGCATTCAAATGAAAAAGAATCTAGTATTTCATGTCGAAAAAAGCATATTGAAGTAGATTATCACTTCATCTGAGAAAAGATTATCAATCAAGAAACTGATCTTATTCACTTTTTAACACAATAACAAGTTGCAAACATCATTACAAAGCCACATTCCCTCAACAAGTTCTCACACTTTTGACAACACCTTGGAATACCTAGCTACAACAAGCCTCACCACAAAACTCCCTTGTGTAGTTCTTTCCCAAGGCCCTTTCAAAAAATGAAGAAGAAAATATGTGGGACCGACCCATCTAGTAACAAAGGGTTCTCATGCTCATTATAGTTACAACACCCTAGTTTACAAAAAATGTTCCCCTCCCAATATATAATGTTTATAATAGGCTAGTTTACAAAAAGGGCCAAAGCTGGGATAATTCAATAAAAAGTAGATACAAAGAGCATCACTCTAGGTTTCTTCATCAGGATATGACCATTAGGGTTAGATGTCCACTAGAAATTGAGTTTGACCTCATGTTTGACAAGAGTGCATCTAGCATCAATGATGTGATTGGGGAAATGTTTTCAAGCTTCACTGTATGCCACAAGAGAAGCACTTCTTATTAAGCGCAAGGAAAGACAGCAAGGTCCACTTACAAAACTTTAGTACTTGATAGGACCAAGGCATTGTGATATTACAACAAAATGCATCCTTAGGGGTGCATAATATAACTCGTCATTATTAGCCTTGTTTGTACTTTATTTTAGTTGGTGTATGGACTAGAGCTAGTGATACCTTTCGAGTTCTTGTACCAAGTCTAGATGTAGCTACACAAGAATAGTAAGCAAAAAAACTTGGAAGATAGTCTATCAAAGGTTGAAAGACAAACAAAAGCTTGCTTGAGAGCCTATCTTGCCATGATAGTAGATAACAAAAGGCATAATGCGTGGTTTGATAAAGATCTCAAGGGCAAATTTTACTTGCCCATTAATGACAAATTTGAGACATTTTTCTTGCTCAATAGTGACAAATTTGAGATATTTGGGACAAGTATCTTACAAGTTTAGAAACATTTCACCTATTGGGATATTATTACTTGAGACACTAAATCATGTCTAATTTACTTCAATGATACATGGTAGTGCAATTGATGGCTACAAACTAATGATTGAAGAAAAAAACAAGAGTAAGGATTTGGATCTTTTAGATTGCTCAATCAAATAAGCCTTTGTCCATTCAACACATAAGGATTGTTGCATGATCATGCATGCGATTTTGAAAAACATATATTCATAATAGGTTTCATAATAAAACCTCCCTTGTGGAAAGCTTTATTTCATTCAGAATGAGCATAGAACTGCACGTGCCCAAAAAGGGCATAGCACGAACAGGCCACAAATACTAAACTTGTGATAATAATACAGCAAGCACTTGCACATTCATTTGCACATTGCACAATCTAATGTGTGCATAGCAAAGGTCCCCCCATGAAGTCAAAAGAATGCACAAGACTCTCATTACATTAAGCATGTTATGTAAAATGTTCCAAATACCTGATGTTAAAAATAGCAAGCAAAGGAAGAATTTTCAAATGTTTCTAATTTTGGAAGTTTTTAATTCTAAAGAAATCTAAACTAAACACAGACCTAGAATGAAAGGATAGAACAAAAAAGATCAAAGAATGGAAGACAAAGACCAAGGACGTGAATGCCGAAGAGTAAAGAATTTACAAAATCATGGATTGAAGGATAAACCTTAGAATATAAGAAGAGAGGTAAATGTGGTAAGGAAAAATGGGTACGAATGGATTTCAAGATGTATGTATGGCTGAGACATTCATGATGCATGTACATAGATGGTTGAATAATGAGAGGCAATTGTGGAGGTTCAAAAGGGCAAGAAAAGGGCATGGCCCTCAATGCAATTATCTTCTTCATTGTTGGAGTGAAATTTTGATCAACTTATGGAAGCTGATGTCGCTCTCATCTTGTTTTTCCATTATATTTCTCTCTCTCTTTGTATTTGTGGTCTCTTTATTTCTCTCCCCCTCTACTAAAGCATGTAATAGCATAATTGTATGTAGCAATGCATCTGACCTTCAATGTTTGGCAATCCTATTGTGGACATTCACATGCATTTGATGGAAGGGAGAGATCATTAGAAGGGCAGTTGCAAGGAAATATATCGTTGAGAGAGAGCACATTGATAAAGAAGCCACAAATTTGATTGTTTGAACAAAGAAAAGCATCAATAATAGGGCACATATTATTGAAGTGGCACATTGAAGTTAGCCACCATCATTTAAGCAAGAACAAAAGCAATAAAGGCATGTGAAGGTAAGCTGTATCAAGGACCAACAAAGTAAGATCACACAATTTTTATTGATTATTGAGATATTCCTTCTTTTCACTAAAGCTACCAAACCAAAATGAGATCTCCTTATGTCCTCTCTTTTTTTATGGAGACTAAGAACCTCTGGGTACTTTAAAGGTTGGCAATGGCTACAGTCAAGCGATGTCCACCTACACAAGTCTAAACATGACTGATGCAAAGGTTTAAGGAATAGCAAGGATCGAGGGATAGAACGTAAGAAAGAAGAAGCTACAGTAAAGAAAATACAAACAAAGTAGGCAGCAATGAAGATAGAAGAAGGATTGAGACAAGGACTAGAATCTAGCAAAGAAAGGAAGGCTAGCAAAGTTAAGTAGTAGAAACATCAATGTAGATAGTTTCAAGGCTAGTGGAGTAAGGAATTAATGTAACGTATAACAAAAGACAAAGAAAGCAATAAGAAAGGTAGCAACAAAAACAAGAAGGTGCAAGGAGAAAAGTAGTGGACATACAAGAAGCTATAAAGTGGATACAATAATGTAAAGCAAGTAACAAAAACAAAGGCAAGAAACATCAAAGACTAAGAGTAGGGGAAAAAAGAAGGACTGTGAGCAAAGAGAAGCAATGAAGATAAGAAGCAACAAAGATAAGGACTAGGAGCAAAGAGAAGCAAAGCTGCATAGAAAAGGTGAAAAAATGAAATCAAAGATAGTAAAGGTCTCAACACTAGCCACAAATATTAGCAAACATCAAAGACATGAATGAAGGCCAAAAGCCACTGAAGAATCAAACAACAAAAAGCTTGTGGATGCTAAGACCCAACAAATAACTAGTAGCAATATAGCCACGAAGAAAGTAGTCAAAGAACTAGTAGCAACTAGTAGCAATATAGCCATGGAGAAAGTAGTCAAAGAACAAAGAATATACCTAGAATGAAGAATGAAGAAGAGTCCTAAGACCTTGCTCGCAATCCCATACCTCAATTATAATGGCCTCTCTACACAACTCAAGCATTGCATAAGGTTGTATGGCATACTACTTTTGATTAACACATTGCATAAGGTTGTTTATAGCATACTGCTTTTGATCAACACAATACGATATTTCCAACTTGTTCGTTTTTCATGGAAATTATAAGCAAATTCAATAAAGAAACAAGCATGTAGGATGGAAGCATCAACAAAGCATACCAATGCATGCACAAGATCTAAAAAAGGAAAACACCAATGATGCACACAAAAGGTGACTTCATGATCACATGTTTATGGAACTATACAAGGAACCAATGTCTATGAGCACATGGACCTTTGCAATGAGGGGGTTAAATGATGAGCGAATAATGGAAGGTGAAACCCAAGGAAAAGATTTTGATGCCCAAGAAAGTAATGAAGCATAAAAGAAAGAACATATCTTAGAATAGAATAGAGGGATGGGATAATGACAAATGGGTATGAATGGACTTTTCAATGCATGTATGGATGAGACTTGATGCATGGGCATCAGTTAGTTGAGAGTTGGAGGTAGGCATGGAGGTTTGGAAGGGCATGGGCATTAAGGCCTACAATGTAATGAGCTTCTCAATGGAATCGAATTCTTGATCAAGGGGGTGCCGTATCTTGTTCTTCCATTATCTTTCTCTCTCTTCTTGTATATTTTCTATTTTTATCTATCTCTCTCCCTA
The DNA here is from genome assembly GCF_047967505.1 of Dipteris shenzhenensis. Lineage (NCBI taxonomy): Eukaryota > Viridiplantae > Streptophyta > Polypodiopsida > Gleicheniales > Dipteridaceae > Dipteris > Dipteris shenzhenensis. The sequence continues at coordinate 11,088,992 of NC_141606.1, forward strand.
ATTTGGCCTTCAACACCAATCATTACAAGACCCTCCCTACCATATTGTCCTCTCTCCAAGAAGATCAACAAACTTCCCCCATAACTACCCCCCATGATCCATCTTGCATGGCCATAATCGAGCCATAATCCATCCCCATTTCCCATTACATATCCATGCATCCATCTCCCATACATCCATGCACTAAGGTTTCTACACCCCTCTATTCTAAGGTCCCAAGCATTGCATTGTTCTTCTCTTGGTCTTTGCTTCTTTGGTCATTTCTTTAATCTTTGTCGTCTTTCATTATTTAGCATCAAATTTGACTCCCCCACCTTGCACTACAATTGTCCATGTCCTCATGGACATTTGTTACCTTGTCTAGTTTCGTGAACATGTGACCATGAAATTGCATATCATTTTTACTTTCCTACCGACCATCTTTGGGTCGATGGTATGCTTGTTTGGTGATTTTGTGCTTCATGATTATTCTTTCATGTTGGCTTATGCTTTCCATGAACAAAAACATGAATGATTACCACTGTGACCAAAAGCAATGTTGTAATCTAGTGATCCAAGAACATAATGTTATAAATAACATTATACAATGCATCATAAACATGAATATATACATGAAACCCTTAGATCTAGGGTTTGACCATATGTGCTAATAATATGGTGCAATTCATGCATCCATAATGCCCCTCTTAAATTGCACTACGTAGGAAGAGCATGCATGTACAAGCTAATTTTGTTTGGTGCATATGATGCAACCAAACCTTTTCAAAAAAAGACTAAAAAGACCATAGTAGTATGTGTAGTATGAGCACATTGACTACATCGTGGAAGTATGTACAATGAGTACAGCTTAATTGATTTGATACATCAATGTGCAATTTCCCTCTTAAGTTTTAGGTCGTCCTTTTCCCTTGGAAATAAAACCTAAAAAATCGAAGGCTAGAGGAAGGAAGCCAAAAAGTACAAAGTCCACCTGGATCAAAGACTAGTGGATCAAGTGGATCACTTGATGACTATGTGAATTATTGTGTCTATGACAACATGCTGAACAAGTCAAAGCTAAATATGTCATAAGGACTATGAATATACTCTATCAAAGAATCTAGATGTGAAGAAAATTGATACATCTATGAACATGCAATCTAGTATGTTGTGACAAATAAGAATGTCATCAATGCTAAAAATTGACGGCACTCCTTGTAGAGCAATCTCTATTAGCAGATAATGTTGGGCCATAGAAGACTCTATAGTCATAGTGGTTAGAGTGGGCTAGGGGATTCATAAAAGCTAGGGTTGAATGTGCAAGTATGGTACTATGCTCCCCAAAGAAAAGGCTCAAGAAGATGAGAAGTCATGGAATCCTCTCAAACCTATATGCTCAAGCATCATGAGCTGAAGGTGATCTATTATGTGCATGGCTAAACATCCATTGGCATAGGATGTAACATCTATCATAGGCACTAGTGGAGCTAATAGTATAAAGGCTATAAGCCTGAAATATAAATAAGATGTCCTTGATGAAAATGAGCTAATGTAACTGCTGTATTGGACGAAATGGGGAGCTCTTTTGAGGGCGACTAGATTGCACTAATTTGCATATGTCCTCAACCTAAGCAATTATCTATTAATTTGAAGTGTGGTGCAGTGGCATAACTGAGCCAATGTTGAAGTGTCCTAAGGATTGATCTATTGGTCTATACTGATGATGGGAAATTTCAAGTTCATAATCATGATATGCTCCATGTCACAGTGAAAGCATTAGTGATGGATGATGGAATGAAGTCACATGAGGAGTTGGATGCATCAAGGTATGTATCTCTGCACCTATTGAAGATGTAAGAGCCTCGTACTATAGACCTACTTGCTACAAATCTACATTGTCATTGGTAAACTCCTATTGTGTATTTGTGTCATCTGGTGTGGCAATAGATGGAATTGAATCCATACATACATAGATGTGATGTATGAACATCACTAGAATTAGCCTATGCTATTGTTAATGAAACTACCACATGTTGAACGCTTATGTACAAGCATGTATGACCAAAAAATAGAGTTTGGTCCATACTAGCATATCATTTTGTTCTCTCAAGACCAATGAGGTAAGAATCAAAATTATATGTTGGTACATAGCCTTTGACAACAAAAGTTCAAAAAGTAGGTTGTCTTTCCACTATAAGTTCTAACCTAGATGCATGACTGAAATATTATCACTATGGTGTGAAGATGTATGGCTACATGTTGGAGGCTATCTAGTGTTTTGCGCTAGAGTCTTACGAGAGTCTTACCCATGTACTATCAAGAGTATCTACCCATTGGAGCACTATGCGTGAGTTGCCATTGTGGGGCTTTTGCTCTACACTTCCATTGTGGAGCTTATACTCAAGATATATTACTCTAATACTCTCTTTAAAAAAAGTGTTTTGTAAGCATGATCCAACCATGTGCATGTGGGAGGAGTCCTTGGGAATGGTCTATAGAGAACTATGTGTGCTAAAGCTCAATCTTATAGTAAAATGATGACAACAATGTGTTGGGAATAGCCAAGAGGTCGTAGAATGCTAATGTATGTATGCTAGACCCAATGCCAAAAAATAGTCAACCACAATGTGACTTTACATGGGTGGCATGTGTGTGCAAAATGAATGCAATTGTCATGAATTCAATATATAGCTTTGCCAAGTGTTAGAAATCTTTGCAAGGTGTGATAAATTACCCAATGCAAAGGTATTAGGGTGGAATGTTAGATGTATGAATGTGTGAGGAATGTGTAAACCAATGATAGAACAAAATGGATTAACAATAGTGCTAACTAATCAGGTGACTCAAGTAATGGCTCATTTGGATTGTTAGAGTTCAATGTCATTTAAGGTTGTGTAGTCTATAGCTAGCCTACACATTGATCGTAAAATGTCGCAAATGAATTCTACATCGTTCATTTTGTGTGCAACTATTTAGATGCTACAATGGATCACGAGGTGGTTCCAATTACAAGGATTTGATGATTCTGAACTATGAAAAAGTCAAAATGTAGCTCTAATGTGCTCATTAAGTACTCAACACGTAGAGCATGATCTGCTGGTCAATTTTGGGATCATGTTAGTCAATTTTGGTTTTTACACCACTTCATGAAATTCATGACTATTAGAAAATTGTGCCAAAGTTTGTCCAAGGAGTGGTAAAAAATGATGATGTGGCACTATGGGTGATGTCCTAATGCGTGTTCGTATGTTGTTTATTAAAATGTGCCTATGTAGCAATGTGTGCTTAGGTAGCAATGATTTGTTAATGATGATGTGGTAGATGGTTTATCAATGATGATGTGGCATAGTGATTGGATCCATTGATGCGGCATTGTTGGCAAGGACACTCCTGATATAGCCTGATGATTTTGGGGTGCCATTTGGCCTATTGATAGGGTTGATGACATGGTAGTTTGCTAATATGGCATGATGCCACATGTTAAAACTTTGACCTAAGGATGTTAAACCTATCCTAACCTAGCTACCACACGGCAATGTGCTAGGTGGCTAGGTTGAAGAGCTTTGTGAAGTTGTGAGAAAGTATAAAATCTTGACTTCCAAGATGGTAGCTCGAGGGCAAAGGAAGAAGGTGCTAGCTTTATGATTTTGTGAAGGAGAAGAGGTAGTGGCTATGTCATTGATGAAGATGGAGTAGCTTGCATCATCATTGTAGAATGCCACGACTATGGGCATCATTAGGTACTTGCTTGCTGTATCTTTGCATGTAAATTCATGTTGTCTCTATAATTTGTTAGATATGTTGCTGCTCTATGTTGATTGTTTTGCATGCGAGCTCATCTGTAAGTTGTCAGACATGCTGCTACTTGATTGTTCTACGTGTGAGCTCATCTGTAAGTTATCTCTATCACTTTGTGTGTGTGTGTGTGTGTGTGTGTGTGTGTGTGTGTGTGTGTGAGAGAGAGAGAGAGAGAGAGTAGATGAAGATATGAACCAAAGGAAGCATCTAACTAGAGGAAGTATCCCAAACCTCCCTCTCTTAGAAGAAAACCTTTCTATATGCTAAAATCTCTCAAACATTAGGAAATCTCTCAAGAGCCACAACAATGATACTCGCAAACAACCATAAAAGATATTGCAACACTCAAAATAATATACTACATCTCCATGAAGCGGAGTGTAGGGTACAGGGGCTAGTAAAGAGGCGGGTGCCTTTAAAATGTCATCAACCCCCCCAATAGGGAGGCAAGTGCCACCCAATGCTCTTCATAGAAAAAGATGATGTGTCAAGCCCTCCTTTCACCATTTTTTGGACACACAGCTAGCCCTCACCTGACCTAAGCACTCGCACTCATAGATTTCTATCTTCCACAATTTTTTTGAAAAGTTTGAAAATAAAAATTAGCTCCCTATTACGACCCAATGACTGCGATAGCTTCAAATCTGAATTCTAATTTTAGGAAGGCCATTTCTACCATGGATTAGTGCTAAAAAGTTAGCTCTCCATAGTACCGGCCCCCTTACCCTAGAGCCTCTTGAACCAAAACAAAGAGGAACATGTGCTCTATAGGAAGAGCTAAGGCATAGATGATATCCCTTAAGGATTGCTTGTGCCTTGAGGACAGAAGGGCTTACGTCTTGACAAGAGCAATGTCTTGCACTCTCACAATGGATAGGGCGTGAGTAGCTTTGATACCATGTTGGAGGATTGAGGGAACAAGATCATTAATTGTACATTGTACACTAGACACTACGTATGTTGTATTGATAAACATGATGAGCCCCTTAAGGTTAGTGTTAGGTTTGGCCCTATGACCTTATATCATATGGTGTAATTTACACCAAGATAGCCAATCAACACCTAAGAATTGTGCATGACAATGTTGAATTGGTAAAATCAACCACAAGCATAAACTCCATGACTTTAGCCAACCTATAGTAGCTCACATGACCCTTGACTTGGAGTTAAAACTAATAATCTCTCTCTTAGACATGAGAGAGAGAGAGAGAAGCATCAAAAGAAGCAAGGAAATGGAGAAATCCATTGGTTGTGGACAGTATGTACAAATTAGATGAAAGGAATACAAAAAATTAGACCCAACTAGACCTAATTAGTACCACAAATAGGTATCCACAATGATTGATGGTTTTGGACATGGCCAAAAATTCTTATTAACCCATCCTCTCCATAGTTCAACTTGATTGATATCAAAATTTAAATATGACCATTGGTTTGTCTAAAAATCACATCAAACATGGAAAGTAAATTTTTTAAGTTGACCTATCCTCTTCACAAGCTATGCTAGTTGAGCTTAATGGATATCAGAATTTAAATATGACTATTGGTTGGTCTCATCAAATAGTACATGGTTGATGATTTTGACAATGCCACATGGCAAATAAAAATTACTTATATGGCCCATTCTCTTCATAAGCTACATTGAATGAGTTTAATTTATATACAATGGGAATCTCTCATAGAACCTACAAATCATAAAAAACACAATGAAAACTATACAAAAAAATATGCACGATCTTCTAAAACTCACAAACGGAAAAGATAGCAAGTGTGCTGGGTGCAATCTACCCCCATAGAAGCGGTGCTGTCTTCAACTTCCTATGTATTTGATTAATCCAATAATTTCAAGCAACAACTATTACAAGCTCATGTACATCTCCTCCATGCACAAACTGGAGATAAGCCACACACCTTCCAAAATAGCTTGCCCATTTCTAGAAATAGAGTTTGCTTTTCCCACTTTAGTTAATATGCTTAGGCTAAGCCTCTAATGTTCCAAAAATTAAAATATGTACATGAGCATTTGTAATTTCAAAAACTAGGCTTTCGGAAGTAAGCCTTGTTTCTTCCCCGCATCACTGGTTGCACCTTATGCACACAGAAATATGGCGAATCATGCTTGCCACCAATAGCCATCACCCGATTAGTTACTCTTCTCGTGAATTCACAATATCCATAAATAATGAAAATATTTCAAGCATAAGAAACCTTGGAATCAATCGCCAATATTATTCAATCTTTTAGCATTTAAGCGATAAAAGTTCAACAAATCATAGATGTATGGTGCACACATGCGACACATACCATCGTATGGTGCACACACTACTACACATGCATAAAATCATACAGATGGTGCACACACTGCTACACACACCATCATCGCGTAAGTGGTGCACACATTGCCACACACTCATATAGCCATAGCCATATATCTAGCCATGTGTACGGATGGTGCACACACTACTACACATACCATCACTCATTGCCTAGATGCAGGTGAGCTTCTGGAAGACCCTACTATGTACAGACGAATAGTAAGAAGTTTGATTTATATGACTATTACCAGGCCAGATTTGAGCTATGCTATTGGGTTGGTAAGTCAGTTTATGCAGGCCCCAAGGAAACTACATTTGGATGCGGCTAGACGCATACTGAGGTATGTGAAGTCCACATTGTAGTATGGACTATTTTATGAGACTGGGGTTCAGATACAGTTGCATGGATACACTGATGCTGATTGGGCTGGTAGTATTTATGATAGACGATCTACCAATGGATATGTGTTCTCTTTTGGGAGTGCTGCAGTCACTTGGAGCAGCAAGAAACAACCTACAGTTGCCTTATCGAGCACAGAGGCTGAGTACAGGGGTGCAACAATGGCTGCATGTGAGGTAGCTTGGTTGCGTAAGCTACTTTATGATATGCATCAATCTACAGATGGGCCAGTTGTCATGTATTGTGACAACATGAGCAGTATACACTTGGCAAATAACCCAGTCTATCATGCTAGAACAAAGCACATTGAGGTGCATTATCACTATGTGCAGGAGAAGGTTCTAGTAGGTTTTATTGATCTGGTTTATGTCAGCACAGAGGATCAGGTAGCTGACATATTCACAAAGGCATTGGGTGCAGAGAAGTTGCGCAAGTTCAGAGACCTGCTTGGTGTGCAAGAATTGGGATTGAGCTCGAGGGGGAGTGTTGAGATATCGAGCTCCACTCGTGATATGCCAAGGTGACTGTTGTGCATTTGTCACTGACTTGTTAGTTGCAGATGCGGTTGGTACACCGCCCATGAATAATAGCTGGATGACAGCTATCGTTATGTACTCTAGTTAGTGGCTCAATTAGTATGCCACCTAGGTTAGCTGAGTTTGGTTTGAGACCCACATATAGGGTTCATCTATTCGTTTTGTACTTAGAGAGAGTGTTGAGATATCGAGCTCCACTCGTGATATGCCAAGGTGACCGTTGTGCATTTGTCACTGACTTGTTAGTTGCAGATGCGGTTGGTACACCGCCCATGAATAATAGCTGGATGACAGCTATCGTTATGTACTCTAGTTAGTGGCTCAATTAGTATGCCACCTAGGTTAGCTGAGTTTGGTTTGAGACCCACATATAGGGTTCATCTATTCGTTTTGTACTTAGAGAGAGAGTACTTTTGGCTTTCACAACTAAGAAGAGGAAAACTGTTTTCAGCCTCCACCTTTGTGTGTATTCCCCCATTATGTATGTGAGAAAGCTACAAGTGAGACTCCTTACCTCTCTCCCACTCTCTTCACATGAACTAGAGAACAACCACACACACACCCCTTCCAAAATAGCTTGCCATTTTCTAGAAATAGAGTTTGCTTTTGCCACTTTAGTTAATATGCTTAGGCTAAGCCTCTAATATTCCAAAAATTAAAATATGTACATGAGCATTTGTAATTTCACAAACTAGTCTATCTAAAGTAAGCATTGTTTATTTTTCGCATCACACAAAAATATGGCGAATCATGCTTGCCACCAATAGCCATCGCCCGATTAGTTTATCTTTCCCTGAATTCACAACATCCATAAATAATGAAAATATTTCAAGCATAAGAAACCTTGGAATCGATCACTAATATTATTCAATCTTTTAGCATTTAAGTGATGCAAAATCAACAAATCATAGATGGATGGTGCACACATGCGACACACACCATCGCATGCTGCACACACGGCTACACATGCATAAAATCATACGGATGGTGCACACACTGCTACACATACCGTCATTGGGTAAGTGGTGCACACATTACTACACACTCATACAGCCATAGCCATATATCCAACCATGCGTACAGATGGTGCACACACTGCAACACATACCATCAATCGTCGCGTAAGTGGTGCACACACTGCTACACACTCATACAAACAGCAAGCACACACTGCATCAGTTGTGCAACAAAATGCTAGATCTCACAACTAAATACTGAAAGATTAAAAAATAATGGGATAATCCCAATTCTCGTAACATTATATCAAAATTAAAATATGACCATAAGCTACCCTATTTGAGCTTCATTGATATCAAAAATGAAATATGACCATCAGTTACTCTAGTATTGAAATGAAAACTGAACATTAACTCTAACTATCCCCACTATTGACACCTGATAAGAGTTGATTTACATGGATGTTAATGTTGCTACTTGCATCTCTTAAAACATTTGAGCTAACTTTCCTCCTTTTGTTCAAATATTATAAAATATTAAATGAGCCACAAGGAAGAAGAACATTCCATGGCCTAGGCTTGGAGCTAAACACTTGAAATTTGGGTGTAATTGCTTGCTTTACTACTATGGATTCCAATATAGATATATTTTTTTTGTTCCTAAAATCAATGTTTGAGAATGCACTCCTAAATAAGAAGGACCAAGAAAGGCTAGGGTAGTTTGAACAAAAAAAAAAAACTTTACCGTTCGTATAGTCTTGTAATTTCTCACTTGGTTTTGAGACATGTATGGGAAATCTAATGATTCCATGTTATAGATGATGCATAAATTCAAGTAGAATGCATTTCAATGGGCTTTCCTTACTCCATGACATGAGCAATTAGGGATAACCTCATGGTTTACATATCTTATACTTCATATAGTGTACATCTCCTTTAATTCCAAACAAGACTCAAACCATTTGGAGGCTACTTTGGATCTCCCACTAGAGATGGTAGAGAATATGAATGCAAGACCCATGCCTCTCCCATGGATATGTCACCAAGTAACAGATTGTTGTCTTAAAGCTTGAATGTAGTTTGGCAATTTATGTATAGCTTAATTGCTTTATCACACGCACCTAGATCAAATCCTTATTGATGCCTAATTAAGTACTTAATTCATCAGATACCCTTCCATTGAATATGTTCACATCTGATCCCATGAGTATAAAACTCTTCATCTAGCCTCTTAATTGCAACAATACACATCGAGCCCCTTAGTTGCAACAATACACATAATTGAGCTGATAAACATGTATGTGTGTATATTTTTTAGCATCCATAAAATCTAATTAAAGACCTAGTAAATCGATGATCTAGATCTTACCACATATTCTAAAAAAAAATATTAAAGGTCCACAAATATGCAATGTGACATTGTATGCATAAGATCATCATTGGAAAGGATTATGTACATAAAATAATCTTGAACATCCAATGCACGCATTTTGAAATAGTTCAAGCCACTGCCTAGTTTTGTAAACCCACCAATCAGTCAATGTTGAATGGATGTTTGATGATGACACTCTTGAGCTAAAAGAGAAAATGAGCATATTTCATGGCTAGCAAGAACCCTAAGAAAGTATGTGGAGGGAGGGGAACAAAGGGAAAACTGATAATGGCTTCTTTTGTTAGTTTGTAGACTTGAAATTAAGATGTGAGTTCATTTATAGATGTAAATATGTCCCTTATGACAACAAATTGGTAGACAAGAAGCAAACAAATTTAGAGTTTGGGGTCCTTAATTTGCTTTTCTATGTCTGAGATTTTGTAACTTTGCTGAATTAATATTTTTGGATCACCATAATAGTAAGTTAGCTTACCGCATATTGGACGATTAATAGATGTTAAGGCCCCTTCCTTTGTTGTGGTACCAGTTGGTTGACCTAGGTTGCACAACGCTTTATCTTGCTTTGCTTGCGTGAATTCCACGTGCACAAACATGCAAAGAGCTCATGAAACCCACATGCACTAAGAGTCGCAATCCACCAAAGTAAAGTCTCTTTAGCGTCCTTAAAGTGGGTAAGATATGAAATAAGCTCATATGAGTTGAGCCAAGACAAGTCCCCTCCAGTTGCAATGAGGTAGGAGCATTGAATCATAAATGTCCTTTTTTCATATTTTCCACCCCACCTTTTTCAAGTTGCATTGAATCCTTTTTTAATATTTTCTACATGTAGAAAATAAACAACATCGAGCAATTGGGTGAGTTGTCTTCTTGTCTAGTTGTCTCGTGTGTTGTTGTCATACTTACTTTTCTCTCTTATATTTATGAAAATTGTTTCTCTTCATTGACATTTGATTGTCATACATTAAAGGATAATCCTCCTTATACCTTTAATCCACATGCAATGGACAAAAGGCATGAAACAAAGGAAGATCTATGTCTTGATCTCATAAGCCCATTTAGGTAATGGTATTATATTTGTATATTGGGTTCCTTTGTTGACAAGTGCTATTGGAAAATGGACCTATGATATAGATTCGAACATTGGAGAGCATTGAAGGAGGCATATGCCTCGAGATATAGGCCTAAAATGGAGGTGGGGGGGAATTTGAGGAGGACAAGAAACAAAGACAAATATATTTAAGAACAATGTCTCTAAAGAAAGAAGTATTGTATTTATTGTGAAGGAGAGTTCCCACGTGTTTGGGAAATTTTAAAAAGAATGTGGAGGGAAATAAAAGAGGGGCGATAAAAAAAATAAGGCGAGCATAGTTTCTAGAGACATCGCATTGTACTTCTCTACTTGTTCTTCTCATCTTTGGTAGGAGTCTTGTGGCTCGATCCCTGAGCTTTTATTAGCACTGCTTTGCAAGGCAACGCTCTACTCTCACGTGTCCCTCTTGCTGCATGGCTCCTCTCCCATACCCTTCTATTTTGGCTTTTAGCCCCTCTCGCTCTAATGCATATTTTTATGTGTAATCTATTTCTCACAACTCTGTCTCTCTGACACACACACACACACACACACACACATGCGCGCGCGCACTTCTTTTTTAGTGAAATAAACATCACTAAAGCTTTTCAATGGTTCTATGCATGGGCTTCCATCATAGGTGCTACAAAGTAATCATCCATTCATCTTGATGATTGTTTGCATTTAATAGAACCTAAGGCAGTGCTCACAGTACTTGTGGTTTTCCATAGACTTTGAGTTTTTTCCAAGACTTTGGTGGCTCCATCTCCAAAAGCTTTGATTGTATTTGGTTTTTGTGAGACTGAGAGTTTTTCAAAAAGGCTTTAATAAGCTTTCTTTCTCTATTTGTGTGCATGCTTCCTGAGCTTTTATTGTATTTGGTTTTCTTGAGATTGAGAGTTTTTCAAAAAGACTTCAACAAACTTTCTTTCTCTTTTTTTGTGTGGATGCCTGCTTGAGTGGCTCCATCCCTGAGCTTCTTTATTGTGTTTGGTTTTCTTGAGACTAAGAGTTGTTCAAAAGGCCTTAATAAACTCTCTCTCTCTCTCTCTCTCTCTCTCTCCCTCTTTTCATTGTTTTCTCTTTTTGCTATCGTGTTTATTGCTTAAGCATTTGAGTGTTTTTGTGTTTCATTGTTTTTTCTTTCTGCTTTGCTTGTTAGAGATTTTCTGTGTTTCATTGTTTGAGTTTTATTGTTTTTGGCTTGCCGTGAGGTAGGTCTTTGTGAAGACGATTCCCAAGAAGAGAAAAATCGTCATTTTTTTGATTTTCAAAAAATCATGAGTTATTTTATGATCCACTTACTATTTTCTTTTTTACAAATCCTCCATATTTTTAGCCTCTCTCTTTCTCTCTCTCTCTCTCTGCCCCTCCCTCCCTCCCTCCCCCCCTCTCTCTCTCTATCTCTGTCTCTGTCTGTCTGTCTCTCTCTCTTTCTCTTTCAATTCATCATCTCTCCACCCTCTTTTCCGAGCTTCAAATCCAATTCGTCATTTTAGATTTTGGGCAGGCCTTATGAATGATTTATTATCATTCACCTTGTTTTCTTTTTTGCAAACTTGTTTGTGTTTCATTGTGTTTTCTTATTGCAATCTTGTGTGCTGTGTGTGTGTGTGTGATTGTGGGGAAGTTCGCTCTAAAAACTATGAGAGGCGAGAAGAAGAGTTACTGCAGGCTAAGTTTGCGTGTGTGATTGTTTGAATGTATTTGAAAGGAAAGAGCATCACCAACGCCATTTTTCCAAGCTCTCAGAAACCTTGTATGTTTGCATCCTCTAAAGCTTCCATGGCTTCTCCGACTTTCTTTTCCCCCTTCATCCTCACTCACCATCTCTGCTTTTCTTCCTTCTCCCCTCCTGCCTCGGATTCATCGCTCCTTTGCTCCTCAGAATCTTTTCTGGCACCTCGCTGATTCGATCGCCTTCGTTTTTTCTCATTCCCTTGTTTGCTCAAACCCTAGATTGCTTGGATTTCACTGCAATCACGCCTTCACATTGCTTCTTCAGTCGGTTTTGCTGATCGGAGGTCGCCACAAATACCATTTTTTTGCTATTGTATTCGGCAATGCACGCGTCCATGCTCTGTGCATATCTGCGTGCCTTGCAGCTTTGAATGCCGTAATAGCTTGGACGTTGGAAATTCAAGGTCACATTGCTGTTATGGCTTTGGACGTAGCGGTTGGCAACTCATCGTGGAGCTGCGCCCATCGCTTATCTGGCGTCTCGACGTTGTCCACCGAAAGTTGTGCTTCTCATACTTCAGTTCCTCGTGCATTGTTAAAGTCCACTGCCTTGACGTCCTCTTCATTGTCGGAGCGTGTAGCAGTGTTTGCGAAAGAGGGGTGGGACGATCTAAGGAAAAAAGGCGCAGTTTCTAAACGGGTGTTACATTCTCAGAATGAAAGCCATCTGTTGTTTGAAGCCATTGATAGAGTAGGATCAGAACCGGAGAGAGGGCTGGCAGGGCTCACATCGGCAGCGGAACAAATCAAGGCTGCTGTCCTGGGTCCATCCAGGGATTTAGCTGGTTTGCCGCCAGAGGATGGTGCTACTCTGCATCTCATGTCAAACACAGGAGGAGAGGACAGTGATCTCATTGTCGGTGCACGGACATCGCTCCCAAAATTACTTCGGGTGGCAGTAGATGTCGACGAAGGTATTTGGAAAGATCTTTTTACGGTTGTAGGGCTTAGAACTCCTTGTTTCAACTGTTGCAAGTAAACGTTTCAATCGATTGCGTCTCATTTTCTCTTGTTCTGTAGTTCTTGGGAGTTTCCTTTCTAGTCTAAACATGTTCATCGCCGAACGGCACGGGTTATATTACAACTTATCGGAGTACAATGTCTACGACTTCATGAAGGTTTGTAGCTATCTATGAACCTTGCCAAGAAACCTCCACAATACCAAGAGCCAAGACACCTAACCGATTGCCGTATACATTGCACAGTGCACTTTTATTTGTAACATTTAAAAGGACGATCTGAGAGAGAGAGAGAGAGAGAGAGAGAGAGAGAGAGTTGATTGCTTATGTTTGAACAGCTGCCATATTGCGTTTCTGCAGGTTTGGCGGTGTTCCCAAGCCGAAGGTACTTTTAGCAGTAAAATCTGACTAGAATTTCAGTGAGGTGAATATGCTTTGACAAAGAATTTCGAACAGCCTTCATATGGCTTGATAGCTGTGTTGATTTGTTTGGATGAGGCAGAGAGAGAGAGAGAGAGATGCTGGAATGGGATGTTTGTCACGAGTCACGTGTCCTATGGAATTATAATACACGGAGTTGCCAGGGTTTGTAGGACCGCTTGATATCTGTTAAGTTTTACAACGAATAGATGATACAATCGCAGCTTTGTCTACTAAGTTTCACTCTTGATTTTGTGTAATGTCTCTTACAAACTACTATCTTCCCTTGTCTTTAGCTCATTTGCTCCTTTCTTCCCTTTGTTCTTTTGCTCTTTTAAACTTTTTTTTTTTTTGGTAAGATTGGATATATCCTAGTCTTATGAAGCTATATATAGATGACCAAATTGTTGTATTCTTCCTTCTTTCTGTTGTTGTATTTGTTGGTTTTGGGTCAGACTTTATGGCTTGGTAAGCAAACGTTTACCCAAAGTCTTTGGATCTTGAAATACCCAGATGGCAGCTTATACTTGGGTTCTGGCGAGAACATAAGCATAGCATTGCTTACTAAGTTCTTTTTCTATTCTACGTTTAGCTTTCTTTCATGTCTCTTCTAAACTCCCTTGCTCCCTATCTCTTTTCTCTTGCCTCCTCGGCCCCTCTTCTCTCATAGTTCTTTCATTTGTTAAGAACATAAATGATGTAAGAAATCCTAGATTTACTATATTTAGAAATGTGCTAAGGAACAGAAAGGAGACTGAAATAGCAGAGAACAAGGAATATTTGTAGTGCTTGAGTGTCTGTAGTGTGTCATCCATATAGTTGGGCCTCTCTTATATAGAGAGTGAAGAGTCACACATGAAAAGGTGTGTACTCCAAAGTGTATGTGCATGAAGAGGTGTGTACCCCTTGTGAAGGGTGTGACCCTTGATGAGAGGGTACATTACAATGGAAGTGTCTCTTCAATAGAATGTCTCTTGTGAAGGGTTGTGCCTCATAGGAAGTGTCCTGTCGAAAGGGCATACCCTTCCACAAGTGTCCATTCATCAAACCATCCATAAGTCTAAGGTATAGAGAAAGGAATACGTCACAGATCGTGACATCCCCTCCCGCTCAAAATAAGACCCTGGTGGAGATAATGAACTGATGTAGAAAATATCTCGGTAAATTGTGAAAATACTATTGTAAAATGTCAAGGTACTACTGTAAGTCTTCATCAGATTGCCAAGTAGCGTCGGAGTCGTCCAGATCTCGCCAAAGAACAAGGAATTCCGTGATAAGTCGATGTCGAGTATCTCGTTGTCGATGGTCCAGAATACGCTCAAGAATAAGGAGAACATAATCGTCTTCGATTTCTGGGACATAATCACCTGCAGGAGGAACTGCTTCATCGCCTGGAATGTACGTCTTTAGCCAAGAAATAGGAAATGTCGAATGGATTTTACCCCATGATGGTGGTAATTCCAATTTGTAACTTAAAGGTGAATTTTTCTTGACGATCCGGAAAGGTCCATAGTATCTTGGTCGCAACTTAGGAAACACAGACTTAACCATCTTATAGCAATGTGGGGCTACAAATAATAGCACCATGTCACCAGTGTCAAATTCCAGGTGACGTCTATGTTTGTTGGCAGACCGTTGATACCGCTCTTGCTCTTTTCGCATATGATCCCTGACTTGAAGTAGAATGTCTTGCATTTCTTGAACCAGTTGATCAGCTAGGGCCACTCGATGTTGAAGTACGAAATTCGTTGGTACAATCGGAGTGTGCCCATAAGCTACTTGGAATGGAGTCATGCTGATGGCACTATGGAAAGAGTTATTATAAGCAAACTCAAGGAGTGGTAGATACTCTTCCCAAGCTGCTAGGCGTGATTGAATATAATGTCGAAGCATTTCTTCCAGAACTTGGTTGACTCTTTCAGTCTGGCCATCTGATTCTGGGTGGTAGGCTGAACTGAACAGTAGAGTTGTACCCAAAGATTCGAACAGTGAAATCCAAAAGTGATTGGTAAACTTAGGATTTCTGTCGGATACGATATTCTTGGGCAATCCATGGTGTCGGAAGATGTGTTGTATGCCGAGTTTGGCGATGTCCGGAGCCTGTGCACTTCTTTTGCAAGCAACAAAGTGTGCCATTTTGGACAATCGATCAACAATTACCATAATCTGAGTGTTACCTCGGGAGGATCGTGGTAGTGTGGTAATGAAATCCATGGAAATACTTTCCCACCTTTCAGTTGGAACTGGAAGAGGCTGAAGAAGTCCTGCTGGAAGTCGTCGGCTTGCTTTCATTTGTTGACAAGATAAGCAAGATGTAACCATTTTGATGACATCGCTTTTCATCTGAGGCCAGTAGTATGTTGCACTGAGTAACCTATAAGTCTTGTTGATGCTTGGATGGGCAGCATAAGGAACTACATGATGCTCTTTTAACAAAAGACGTCGAACATCCTTGTCATGTGGTACACAGACATGATCTTGATAATACAGAAGGTCGTCCGTATAAGAATAGGATGAGAAAATCTTTTGTTCGGAAGTCGAAGGTTGATCTTTTGAAAGAACTTGTAGTGCTGTGCTGAAGTCTTTATCATTGAAATACTTTCCTTTGAATGAATTCGGAACATCCACAGATAATGTAGATATTACCATAGCTGATGCTAGAGTTAACCTGCTGAGAGCATCTGCAACTACATTGCGTAGTCCTGGAATGTACTCAATGGTCATGTGAAAGTTGGCCAGAAACTCAACCTAGCGTTGTTAAGAAAAAAAAGGAAAGACAACCAGGAATTTTGTACTTCACCACGTGAGATAGCTGAGACTTCATAGGGATCAGCTGCAATGTGGGCTCGTAGATGATGAGCTTATGAACCAGATTCTAGAGTATGTGTCTTTGTATTAGGCACCGAGAGAAACCCCCCACAAAACTGACTGAACATGGATCACACAGACTCAAAGAGAGACAAAAAACTACACAGCCCGAAACTACTTGGAATGTACTCAATGGTCATGTGAAAGTTGGCGAGAAACTCAACCCAGCGTTGATAAGAAAAAAAAGGAAAGACAACCAGGAATTATGTACTTCACTAGGTCATATAGTAGACTTCATAGGGATCAACTGCAATGTGGGCTCGTAGATGATGAGCTTATGAACCAGATTCCAGAGTATGTCTCTTTGTATTAGGCACCGAGAGAAACCCCCCACAAAAACTGACTGAACATGGATCACACAGACTCAAAGAGAGACAAAAAACTACACAGCCCGAAACAGACTGAACTTAGAACTGAACTTAGAAAACAGTCAGCCTCAGAATACTACGAACCCACAGCCCACATGAAGGCTATCTTCGTGACTCTTCAAGATATCAACCCACAAGCTAACCTTATCATATCTTTCCCAAGATCATCATCGAGCACTAGCAATGATGCAGCCCGCCATCTCTGGAGATTCTATCAGTTGAGGTCTCTGCAGCAACACCCGGCACCCGCCTGTGGCCAAAGGCCTCACTATTTCCAGCTTTGAAGCAACTGAGTGCTCATGCCACAACTAGCCAACCCGTGCGCACATTGCAGCACCCTCTTACTCACACAAAACCTCCGTCCAAGGACCTCCAGCCAGCAGAAATGATGCCACAGTCCATATAGCTCCTTCCAAAGCAAACTGCCCGCGTAGTCATCCTCCTCAAATCCAGCAGCTCCCAATAAGAGCAATAGCTAGTGTTCTCCACGTTAGTCTGCTACAGCTCGTCGCTCATCTCCACCTTCACGACTTCTCTCATGCTCATAGAGCTCATGGAGCGCACGCCTCTTCAAGGTCCTTCAGCCTGCGTAGTAGCGACGCCTTCCCCATGAAACCAAGAAGCGCATGGTGCATACTCTTTGTCGCTCACAGGCCTCTGCGTCGCTCTGAACCTCCAGCGAGCAGAAGCACCTAAAGCAATTACCATAGAGTTTGCTACAAGACTCCAGCGAGAGCCAACTGTGCCACAAAGTTCGTCAACACCAAGCACTTGGAGCCCATATACTCGAAGTTCCTGCAGTCGAAATCCCACACCCGTCATGTACACAATCACCACCGTAGCTTCCTTGGCTCACAAAGCTCTCTTCGTCACACACACGATGTCTTCATGCACAGGTTTCAGCTTCCTGCCCACGCACGACCTCCCATTAACAACTGAGAGCCTCTCCAACCTCTCTGGTCATTCCGGCACCAACTCTTCCAGAAGCCCCTACCTACGAAGATTCTTCCAGCGTAAAACCGAATCTGCTCCCAACTGCCATCTCCACATAGCTCCAGCTCATAGCCTATAAGCTCCCCTTCATCCATCACGTAGTTGTCTTGTACTCATTGCCTCCTCGTATGTGAATTTGATGATAACCTGAACGAAGATCAATCTTTGAGAATTGTGTTGCGTGTAGAAGTTGATCGAAGAGATCATCGATGCGAGGCAATGGATACTTGTTTTTGATAGTGAGCTTATTGAGGGCTCGATAGTCGATGCAGAGGCGCATTGACTTATTCTTTTTTTCCACAAGTAGTAGAGGAGATCCGAAAGGGTTGCGACTGGGCCGAATGTGACCTTTGTCGAGTAGTTTGGTCACCTGTCTTTGGATTTCTTTATTTTGAGTGTAAGAAACCCGATAAGGAGGTTTCGATGGTGGATTACTGTCGGGAATAAGTTCGATTGGGTGATCCACTAGTCGTCGAGGTGGTAACTGCTTTGGCAATTCTTGTGGAAAAATATCCAGGTAGGGCTGGAAAAAAGGTTGGTTGAGGTATTCAGGAGGATCCTTTGTTGGTGTCTCCTCTATTGCCGTAACCAACAGAAGTGAAGTCTTTACTTGACGTTTACGAACCCACTTCTTTACTTTTAGGGCAAAGGCAACTGAGGTTGAAGGAGAGTCCCTAGAACCAGTTAGCTCAATAAGTTTTTCCTGGTGGACAAATTGGATAGTATGGTTGCAAAAACTGATTGATGGATCATAGTCGTAGAGCCACTGTTGTCCAAGTATGACATCGTACTGAGAGAGAGGCATGATGTCGAAGTTCAACTTGTCGGTATAATGTTGGATGCGAAAAGATAAGTTTTTGATCTTGGTGTTGCACAAGAAGGTAGTTCCATTTGCGAGTTCCCTCTGATAGTCCATGGGACTAGGATTGGTGGTCAACCGAAGTTTGTCGACCATAGAACTAGCTAGGAAGTTATGAGAGCAGCCACTATCGATGAGGATAGTAACCGTTGTTCCCCGAATCGATCCTTGGACACAAAGTACTTGAGTGGCCAGGGAAGGTTCGGGATTGCTGGCAAGACTCATGTGGATGGTATTTGCCATTCGAACAGCTTTGCCTTTCTTGTCTTGTGCGGGGGTAGCATCGTTTGTTTGGGAAGTGCTAGGTTCCATATTAGAATTTTGCTTTGGTCACTTGGGACAATCGAACCATCTATGGTCGCTTGTACAGATGGTACAAAGTCCTTTTGTGTTGGAGTTGTTCTTCTTATCAGTGGCTGCACCTTTATGTTGGGGATGATGGTCATGACTTTGTGAAGAAGAAGAGGCGCGATCCTTGGAGAAGTGCTTCTGTTGGGATCCAGCATACGATTTTTGAGACTTGTGGGGACCTTGAGACTGTCGTTGACCTTGATTACCCAAGTTTTTTCTAAACTTGGGGTTATCTTGAGGGCGAGCACCTTTGGCCATAGTAGAGTTTTGTATTCTATTAGCACTCTGCTTCCCTGTGTTTTGGAAATCTGTAATGCGCTCTGCGTAAGCAATAGCGCCAGTTGTGGTGGTGATGTTTGCTTTGAGGACATCAATGCGTAACGAGGGATTTAGGCCTGAGATGAAAGCATGAAGGCAATCATCATCAGTTAAACCATCAATCTCTAGCACCAATATGGTGAACTGGGAGATGTAGGAAGACAGGGAGCTTGTTTGCTCCAATTGTCTGAGTTTTGAACGTGCTTGGAAGTTCGCATTGGCAGGTATGAACTGCTTACGGAGCACGTGTTCAAAACGATCCCAAGTTAACACACTTTTGCCGTCCTTTAAGCGTCGTTGCCACCATAGGAAAGCTGTATCCTTGAGGAGGGAGGTTGCCAAGGCAATCTTTTTGCCTTCAGTGAGGTCAATAGTATCAAAGTACATGCGCAGTTTTGTGAGCCATTGGTTAACTGTTCGGCGATTTCGTTGACCAGTGTAGGCTTCCGGAAGTTTAATGTCAAGTCTTTTAGTTTTGGAAGCTTAGAGTAAGCGGTAGAGGGTACGGAGTTCAGTGTTTTCTACCTCAGGTGGGAACGAGTCCACATAGTCGTCCAGTGGCATCACGTCATCCTCTGTATGTGTGGTACTACGAGAATCTTGGAGTTGTTGGACTTTCTAGACCAAGTGGAGCTGTTGTCTAGAAGCTGAGAAATTTGAAGTTGAAGTAGTGCTTCGCCTTGTAAGTTGACTTCAGGGGTCTTTTTAAGACTTGAGTCGCTTATCTCCGGAGAGGCTGCACGCGAGCATTGCGACATATTGGAGGTCCTTGTGAGAAGAGCACGAACCTGCGCTCTAGTTTGTACCATTCCTGGAAGAAAATCCAGGCTGCTCCCTGAGGTTGCTCATGTTGGAGGGGGCAGGAGAAGCAGGATGGAACTAGCCGTGGAAATCTGGTAAAGGAGGTCCTGTTTGAGGTAACACTGGTGATGCCGAAGTGGGTGTTATTGCTCGTGAGAGTACAGGGGTAGGTTGCAGAGTCCACAGATCTGAGAAGGGATAAGGAGCTGCTGTCGGGAGTGGAGGATATCCAGGAGGAGTATCTTTAGAGTGTAAATACTGTCTTGGGGAAGGTACAACCTGTGCAGGAGGATATTTGGGAGTTGAAAGAGTTGGAGAGTACCCTGGAGATGCTGAAGCTGAGGGGTAAAAGTCTCTCCAAAGATGCATAGCAAACTCGTGAGGAATATCGGGTTCTGGGTATCTACGTGTCTCGTGGAACACAACTTGGACTGTGCTGAGGAAGTAATGTAATTGAGGTGCCTCACGCAGAAGGTATAGGATGTGGTCCAAGTCACTGGAAGGGCACGTGACACAGAAGACCCACGATGCAAAAGCTCCGAAATGGGTTGGTTGTGCAATTTGAACACGATATTGTGTGGCAGCCTGTTTGCAAAGGAGAAGGTGGAAACACGTACAGCCGTTTTGGAGCGGAGAAGGCAAACGGAAATCGCGATTGATTTTCGCCTTGCTGGTTGGTGGTTGCCAAAAATTAAAACGTGGGTTTAGAGAACCCTTGGGTAGTCCAGGGTTAGGCCTTGGGTATAGGGTTGGTTTCCCTTTTTAGGCCCTCTAGGTACCCTTTTGTAGGGTGGTAGGGTGGTGCTTGGTGCCAAAGGGTGTGCCTATTCTAAGGGGTGTGACCCTTGGAATAGGTGTACCTTTTTATGAAGGGGTGTGACCCTGTTTTAAAAAGGGGTGTTCCCACACGAAAAGATGTCCTTTTTTCCACCCTTGGGTGAGGAGTCAGAAACTCTTCACCAAAAGGTGTGTCCGATGGTGGAAAAGGTGCGTCCCTTGGTTTTGGGACAGCCCAAGCACATCAAAAGACACGATTTTTGTCATGTCCATTAACATCAACTCGTGATGTGGGGGAGATGGAGAGGCCATTGATGACTTCAGGTGGGGTTGGTGCTAAAAATTTTTATGCTCATTCTCTCCATCTCTTCCATGCACAATGTGCGCGGATATCCTTCTAGCGGAAAGAGATGTATTAGATAGGCGCTAGAAGGTGGGGGTCATTTCCTACAGGCAGGAGCGAAATTTGCTCTGATACCACTGTAAGAAATCCTAGATTTACTATATTTAGAAATGTGCTAAGGAACAGAAAGGAGATTGAAATAGCAGAGAACAAGGAATATTTGTATTGCTTGAGTGTCTGTAGTGTGTCATCCGTACAGTTGGGCCTCTCTTATATAGAGAGTGAAGAGTCATACATGAAAAGGTGTGTACTTCAAAGTGTATGTGCATGAAGAGGTGTGTACCCCTTGTGAAGGGTGTGACCCTTGATGAGAGGGTACATTACAATGGAAGTGTCTCTTCAATAGAATGTCTCTTGTGAAGGGTTGTGCGAAGAAGGGTGGTAGGCCACCAAAAAATCCTAGTACTAATAATGGTAAGCTCTCTTGGTCTTTTATCAAGCTGTTATTTGTTTGTGTAACATATGTTGTTATCACTTTGTGTCTTTACATATGTGGTGTGGATACAGATGTGCAGGTACTGCAGTCTACACCCATTTTGAAAGGATGTAAATGGAAAGATAGGTCTATCCGCTTTTTGTACATTCCATTGACCTCTCTAACTTTGAATCGGAGTGGCACATGTGATGCTTCACATTGCAAGGTTTGGTGCTATGATTATGTCGAGTTTGGGAAGCAATTGTCTGTCTCAAACTTGACACAAGCCTATATAGACATGAAGGAATACTTTGTGGGTCTTGGAGGTGAAAGAAAAACAAGAAATGGTAAGAGTGTTGCTTGGGGGCTGCAGATTTTGTCATTCTTGATCTGCCTACACAGCTAGAAGCTCTTGGAGTCGTGACAAATGAAGCTGTGTATTCTAATTTGATGAAGTTATATACGAGAAAGCTATGCTATATCCTTATCAATGCCTGCCTTCCTATTGTATTTAATTTATTAACTACTTGTTCAAGGAGAGCTGTCAAGGCAAGGGCTTTTACAAGATTGTGAGGGAAAGCGTTAAAGAAACAAACCTTGCACTGATTATTGTATAAGTTGGGAGTCATCTTCATTAATCTTTACCTTTAGTGCTAGCCTTTGTCACGGTTCAATCTGCCCTTGCCTCCAGAGTGACTCAGTATAATGACCTTTGTATAAATGGATGCTGATTTGGGTGGATGTGTACATGTTTGAGAGCATATGTTGATACATGGTTTACACCATCAGTGGGTGCTGATTACGTTGGTGGGGATGTCATAGTAGCTAGTCCCTTTTATGGGTGATGATGGTCTGTGAGGTCAAAGCAACACTATTTAGTTGCATTTGGAGGACGAAATTGAGCATGTTCGTGTTTGGGATCAGTAAAAATAACCAAGAATGCTAGAACTATTTCTGAATGAAGCTGGCCAGGTACATTTGCAAACTGAAAGGGAAGAAAGACAAGGCTGAATAGCAGGATGACTTAGAGGAGGTGTTTTCAAAGAGGTGAAGGGGGCCCCTTTAGCCCTCCTAGCTATTGTTTTCCCTTAATGCTAACCCCACTAACTGAGCATAATCTTCTTCCCAAAGAAGTTTGCCCTCAAAATTGTGGCGGCTCTGCATAAGGAGCTGTTAAAGCAGTAAATGCTACTCATCAATCTGCATCGTACACATTGCTCTAAGGTTGCCATGGGCTTGCCACAATTTCTCATTTTTCCAGTAGGTCCTTCCGTGTGATAGATAACCCATGTAGACTGTTTACCAAGGTCCCAGCCATAGTGCTGGCCTCCCTTTTGGCTGTACGTGGGTCCGATATAAGGGTAGCTGATATAATGCCCCTTCAGACGGGCAGATGGGACTGCAACAGGCCCCAATATATGAGCAGAAATAAGCATGGATGGGGGGCTTTTTATATGCCCCAACTCCATTGTGTCGTCAGAGCAGGTTGGCCAAGTTGGGGCAGTTATAGTCAGCCATAACTGGTCGGCCTTACAGCCGGGGCGGTTGGCCGTCTGGTCGGCCAATGCCATAAACTGGGTCGGCTCAGCTCCTCTTAGCTAACTAACTGAGGAACACATCCAAGATGCATAATATCTGCAGTAAGAGAGTGCTGAAGTAAGAGCATTTTGTGGGTTTCTCCCTAAGCCACTGAACACGCCATCTAGAGGCACCCAGCAGGATAGAGCAGGAGATTGGGCATCAATCTAGCACTCCCCAAGCTGGAGTGAGCTTATCTTTGACATCCTGCTTCTTCCCCTACAACACCTTGGGCATCATCCCTCATAAGTCGTGTATAATGATGAAATTGTGTCTCATCTTTAATGTACTTAGAGAGTGTTTCATTGTGTCTTGATGGCTCAGATTGAATAGGCATGGAAAGTCGAGAACTATGTGGGCGTCTCGTATTTGCCATGAAACCACACCATCAATTTCAAAGTAATCCCCTATTGCGATACAGATTGCTTGTTTCAAAAAGACATGGAGGGCTGAAGACTGGAAGGACCCCTAGGACCTGCCATAAAGCCACCGCGGTGGTATAAAACGTGCATCATGGCTCTTTGAGTGATCCCCATGCTGGGGCTGAGGCTGCTTGTCCTTATTCTGAAGTGCAATGGCTATAGCTTGGTTTCACCTGTTGTCTGTTGTGTTCGGAGGTTCACTCCTCTATCCGCTCGCGTACCAAGCCCACCTGTTGGTTTCAAAGCTCCTATCCTTTTTGTAAACTTCACACTTTAGCATTGATGATTCTACCTCAAAAATTGCGTTTGTACATTTGCTGATGCAAGGGACATAGGACTAGAAGGCTGTGCCACTAGTAGAAGCTCCCATTTTGGCAATCATTTTTCTAATTCTGAGCAGCTTCCATTTGTCCAGTCATTGCTTGTAAAAGACTCATCTGAAGACGGAGGTGCATGTTTCGGTGCTGTGCTACTGTGTCAATGCTAAAAGGTGTCAAGTTGTTGCAAGATATCTGCATGATGGTTCCCTAATTGATAGTGATGATGATCTTTGTCTTTACAATGTTTGCTTGCATGCTTGAGACCTCTGAGGACACTACTTGTCTTTTGTAAAGCAGACTATGTCGTCTACATGTGCGCGGCACACACACACACACACACACACACACACAGAGTTCATAGTGACATTACTGGAGCCTCAAGATTATTGGAAATCCATAACATTAGGGGAGATGTAGTTTAGCACCGAAATCCACAGGATTTTTGAAATTCTACCAACTGTTTGACTTTTTAATGGTCTTTCTGCAGCGAATGATCGTGTTCATACATTCTTCAAGTCTGAACATTTTAAGGATGGGATTCTTCCCATCCCTGGTGCCTATGAATCCCTTCTACGTCTTGCTGACTTTTGCCATCTAGTGGTTGTCACGTAAGTTAAAAATGTTTAGCATATTCTATCAAAATTTTGATTCAATTTTGTGGTTGGAGTTTTGAGGACTCCTTGCCTAAAAATTTTGCAGGTCCAGGCAGCATGTGATTAAGAAACAAACGCTTGACTGGATCGAGAGGCACTATTCTGGGATATTTGCTGACGTGCATTTTGGAAACCATTTTGCCTTAGAAGGAGAGCCTCGCCCAAAGTCCAAAATTTGTAGGTAATGCTTCAGCTTGATTTGTGCACTCTTGTATTGTCCATCGGAACTTTTGTCAGGTGTTATTGATTAAAGTATTAATTTAAGATTTGTTTGATGGTAGTGGTGTCAAAGTGCAGCGGAATATGTAAACAGAGAATAGAGAGCACATCTGCAAACTGAGACAGCACAGAAACACCGAATACAAAGAGATGGAACTGTGCACGATAGAATTTTGGACTTTAGAACAACAAAATCTGAATTTGTACGATTGGATATATTCTAGTCTTAAAATGGTATATATATCAGGGAAAAACTCTACTCAGTAGCTGAGAAACCTCCACGGAACTGGTACAACTCCAGGGCAAAATTGGGCCACTGGATGATGATGTAGAACCCCACCTTACAACTCGCAGGGGTAGCCATAGACTGCCCTACAAACTTGCAAAGACTAGCCTGAGAACTGTGCAATATGCTCAACGATTCCCAAATAACTATAGAGAACCATGGCCAAATGACCCTATGTACAGAGGGCAGGGGCCTGCTAATGTGACCGACCAGGCCTGCTGACCTGGCTGACTGACCCTACCTGGTTTGGTCTGGTTAATCTGACCTGGTAAAGTCGATTGACTCGACTGGTCATGGTGCCAAACCAACCCCGAACCCGCCTCTGACTGGCTTGGTTGTTGGCCCATACTATGGCCTTTACCAGGCACAGAACCAGCGAAATATCAGGCCCACTAATGGATCCTCTAACCTTGGCATTGTGCCTTGGCTAACCCCCTCCTAACCTTTAGAAATACAATGAGAAGGACTCATATACTACACCTCTCTCTGGGCAGGCGCACCCACATAGAAGCTCTCACTCTCTAGTATACAGACAGGAATGACTAACTCTTACACCCCCTCTCAGCTCTTGGATGTCGAATCAATCCAGGGAGCTGGAGTGTTCACCAAGCAGCTGTTGCAGTAGAGGCTTGGTAAACAGGTCCGCTGTGTTGTCCTTCGTCGAACAGAAGGCCAACAACATATCCGCATCCTAAATCTTTTTATGGACAAAATGATACTGTATCTCGATATGCTTGGTCCAGGCATGGAACACTGGATTCTAGCAGCTACTATACAACTCTGATTGTTGCGCTCGATGACGGTCGGATCAATCCAACTTCTCCAAGTAGCCTCCAAGCCAGACCACCTCGCAGGCTGCTGCATGTGCAGCCTGATACTTGGCATCAGCTGATGACAAGGCCATGGTAGGCTGCTTCTTACTGCTCCACGTATTGGGTGCTAAATCTAGGGTAACACAGTAGCTGGGCTTCACTCCTGACCCTGCAGCATAAAGCAATCCGTGAGCCTTTGTACCCTGTAGGTATCGCAGGATCTGCATACCTGCATTCTAACGTGTCTTCAGAGTTGTCTACATGAAGGAGTTTGACAGCCCCACGGGGAATTCGAGGTCCAACCTCGTTGAGGAGCCAATAAGCTTCCTGTTTAGTGTGGCATCCACTTGCTCATAGGGATTAGTCTTGACAGGTTAATGTGGGGGTCCTCGGGAGACAAGATAGGTTTACAATTTTCCATGCCGAATGCTTCCAATAGCTCATGAACTTACCATTACTGGGACACAAAAACCTCCTTTGTGTTTGCCGTATCTCTAAACCCAAGAATAAATGGAGAAGACCTAAATTTGTCATCTCAAACTCTTGAGACAAAGCAGCCTTTGTCATAGCAATATGCTCCACATGGCTGCCTTTCAAGATGAGATCATCGACATACAAAATAATTAGGGTAACCAAACCTTTCTCCAAGAAGATATACAAGTTCGGATCAGTGACGGATCTCGAAACCCTTTTTGAAGGGAGAAAGCATCAATTTTCTGGTTACATGCCCAATGTGTCTGCTTCAGGCCATACAATGCCTTCCATAGTGTGCCCTTCACGGCTGAGTCTGCCCTTCACCTCCAGAATGCTGATGTCACATGCACCCCTTCACTTGGGTGCAAAGTGACACACTGGTTACATCGACAAGTGCGTAATAGTTCCCTAATAGGAGATTTTGTCGTATGCTGTGACCCCTTTGTGAGCCCTCGTCTAGGGACAGTCAGGCACAAGCGACATAAGTCAGTCTCTCAGCCTTAGGTCAAGTCGGAAGATCAGTCCTTGTTCACTAGTACCCACTGGAGAACTGTAGGGTAGTGTTTCCGTCTTAGGTTTAGGGATAGGTTTAGGTCCAGCCTGGGCCCCCTCAGGGCTAGATCAAGTGAAGAGAATGGCAGGGGAAGGGCTTCTTTTATAGGCTACCCTGCACCCCTCCCTAGGCTGCCATTTATGGGGCCTAGGGCTGCCATTTATGGGGCCAAGGGACCAGCCAACCAGCCCCAGTAGCCCTATAAATAGGGGGCCTCCAAGCCCTCTTTCCTCATTCAGTTCTCCCAGCACTTCAGCCTCCTACAGCTCATCCTCAGCCCCCTCTGAACAGCCTGATACTCACCCCCAGTGGTCCTCTGACCAGCCTCAGCCTTTGGCATCAGTTCAGCCCTTTGGGAAGGTGTTCACGCAGCGCATCAGACGGGGAGTCGGGACAGCGAACAAAGTAAGGTTTGGGGTCTGTTTCAGCAGCTCTTTTCAGTTATCTTTTACAGTTTTATACAGCTCGTTCTCAGCTCTTTATTTCAGTCATCTCTCAGCTCTCTTATAGGATCTATCACTTCTAGTTTTCACTCTCTCACTCACGCAGTAACCTTGCATTCCGGTGGACAGCACAAGCCTCTCCTTTGCCTTGCAGAAGCGTCCTACATCGTCAATGTGGACAGCATCAAGGTCTCGGTATTGGTCGGTGTTGCCTCTCAGGTCTCTGGGTGTGCTATACAAGTGCACAGTGAGCTCTTCAGATGTGTGTTTTTCGTGCTCTCTCGAAGAGTGTTCTTTGTATTTCTCAGTTCTCCAAGTATAAAACAAATTCTTCCCTGATTGGGAGAGGGGGCCTCAGTGGGTACAGGGACCCAATCGGTTGTCGATTCTACTCTCTCTACCCTCATCTCCTTTCTCTCTCTATGGAGTGCAACACTAATTCCTTGCTAAAGGTTTAAAGGTCTTGCTGTGAATTACACGACCAAATTACTGTTGCATGTCACAACCGTCAGGTCAATGTGTGGGTCCACGGGAGACAAGATAGGTTTACAATTTTCCATGCCGAGTGCTTCCAATAGCTCATGAACTTACCATTACTGGGACACAAAAACCTCCTTTGTGTTTGCCATATCTCTAAACCCAAGAACAAATGGACACGTCGTAAACTCTTGAGACAAAGCAGCCTTTGTCATAGCAATGTGCTCCACATGGTTGCCTGTGAAGATGAGATCATCGACATACAAAATGATTAGGGTAACCAAACCTTTCTCCAAGGAGATATACAAGTTCGGATCAGTGACTTATCTCGAAGCATCAATTTTCTGGTTACAAGCCCAATGTGTCTGCTTCAGGCCATACAATGCCTTCCAAGTGTACCCTTCACGGCTGAGTGTGCCCTTCACCTCCGGAGTGTCGATAGAAACTCAATATGAAGACCTTTGTATAAATGGATGCTCAAGTATGTGGGGGTGTGTGGATTTATATGTGTGAGTGCATGTGTTTATACTATGGTCTACACCCATAGTTGGGATCTGATGACGTCAGTGGGGATGCCATAGTAGCCAGTCCTTGCTATGCGTCATGAGATTAAAGCTGCACTGTGTATGTTTAGAGGATGAGTTTGGGCATGTTCTTGGATTCCTCTAGATGTATACCTTTGTATAAATGGATGCTCAAGTATGTGTGGGTGTGAATTTGTATGTGTGAGAGCATATGTTTATACATGTTGGGCATTGATGACGTTAGTGGAGATCTCATAGTAGCTAGTCTTTGTTATTTGTGATGGAGTTTTCAACCTTATGAATGACTATCATGAGATTGAAATTGCACGATGTTGTGTTTTTAGAGGGTGAGTTTGGGCATGTTCCTAGATTCATCTAGATATATCTACAATGTCTTTTGTAACTTGTAGACTATATCCCCTGAACTAGGAACTCGAAAACCTAGATGCTGTTCCACTTACTGAGTTGCTCTTAACTACAATGCTATAGCCTTGCTTGTGACACGAAGCTCAAGATCAAAGATGGGAACCATCTTCACACTAAAGGGTGGAGTCCTTGCTGAAGAGGAAGGAGCTCTCACATTTAGAAGTGCTTGTGTGGCTTGTAGCTAGTGCAGGATAGGTCAGCTGACTTCTGACTGAGATATGGGATCCTACCCACTCATCCAAACTTTGGAGAGTCAGGGAAGTTGGACAGAAGCCACTATCCTATCGGGAGTGTGAACAGTCGAGGAGCCTTTGGACAGTCCAGGAGCACACAAAAGGGAAAATCTACCCACTGTAGAAGAGCTGGATCATGGTGCACAGGAAGAGCAGTCACTTTGAGCAGCCAGTGAAGTCCATTGAGGACATGTGGTGATCTAGGAGAGGTGTACAGTAAAGGATCAGCAAACAGAGCGTATTTTGGTGGCTCACCTCAGTGCTTGTTTGCTGAAGATGTTTTCAACATTTTCTGGCTATAGTTTGTACTTGGGCATTGCTATATTTATGGGTCACCCCACTGTGGCCTTTCTTGTTGATCAATTCAACCTTGCACTCTCTAAACAAGGACTCCATGTTCCCTAAAATGGACCCTGAGCGTTGAACATTGACTTCAACACAATATCTATGATTGCACAGCATTGATCTGAATTTGCTGCTTTGAATATGAAATAATGTCTTACGTTGACAAACATTTCTCATGATTCTGAATTTAACCAGTTGCTTTCATCTTTGTACAAGAGGGAAGGCTTTATTTCTCAATTTAGCTCTCTTATCATTTCAATTTTTGGTAGCTGATCTGTGCTGTAATGTTCAAATTGTAGCAATTTCAGCTTTTCTTTATTTGGTTTGCAGTAATTGAAACGTTGGAAAGAAGAGTACGTTTGCATTTCCATGTATGTAAACTACTTTACAGCTACTGCTCATTTTAAAGATAACTGCAATGTGCAGGTCCATAGGAGCCCAATTATTGATTGATGACAATCCACGGTATGCAGTGGAGTGTGCAAAGCATGGAATTGAGGTACTTTTGTTTGACCATAACAACAGTTATCCATGGAGCAAAACCCCTGAGGGGCCTGTACACCCTCTCATTACAAGAGTCCAGACTTGGCATGAGGTAGAAAAGTTTTTGTCTGCACGCTTTCAGGAGAGGAGGTGAATAGGATTTTGTTCATGCTGAAGGATGGTGTCCCATGCAGTTTCTTCGATATAGACTCAAGCAGATTTTTTCTCACCAATGATCAGCAGTTCAAGCATCACGGTGGAGACTTCAAAATAGAGGTCAGCCTTGACAGGACAGTAGACGTTTATTCTTGCCTGATCTTGTTCATGGAGGCAAGGGGGAATGCATGTCTGCCTGAGATATAGTGGCCTAGGCTCATTGTTTACCACATTGGAACTGAAATTCCTCTGTGGATGTTAAAGGGCAATTATTAAGCCGTAAGGTCAATTCAAGGACTTTGAATATGAGGTCCTCTTCTTAATATTGGTATAAGGATATTCCAAGTTAAGGTCTTAATTATTTTTTGACAAGAGAATACTAAAAGAATTCAATTGACCTTTGGATGACCCTTGAGATGCCTTATGTAGAATGATTTTTCTTTGAAGTGTAAGAGTGGCATTTCAGTTAATATAGTCATGGATAAGTACAATAGAAAGAAAACGAAAAACCCCTCACCTTTTGAGATTCATCTAGATTTTGTCCATGTAGACTATAGAGCATGTGCCACTAGTACTTAATATTGATCACCTCTGTTTCTTTGATGGAGAATACCAAGCCAGGATAGTGCAATGTTCAGTAGACATCCTCTAACACCGTAATTGGGCATAGTAGAGTAGGCCCCCATCCATGAACAGGCTAGATATTGCAAAAACACATCAGGCATCTTCCTACACCTTACATTTGACATAGTATAGTACCTCATATAGAAGAGCCTATCATCCTTCTTCTCTTCGGAGACAACTTGTAATAGCTCTATCTAAATGAGAGTGGACAAATGCTTGCAGGCTCTTATGTAATAATTTGTATCCGTGGCTTTTCTTGGATGTTTTTTGGTACTAGATGCCTCCAACTACTACATCCCACTTTTGACCAATTGGTCTCGAATGATCTTGAAGGGCTTCTCAACCTTATATTTGGGTTTGCTAGATAAGTACGAGCCATCTTTCTTAGTCTCTTCTCAGGCGATGGGAATTGTGAAGTTATCCCCTCTCTTCTAGTGCATTAGTGAGGCCATCAAAGTCCTCCCCAAACTATGATTCATTATTTCTCTCTGATGAAATCTTCTTGTAGAGGGAAGATATGACATAGGTCCTATTGTTTCATAATTGCAATGTCCTTGCACTTGTCATGATCTATGTGATGTGCACACTACAAAAATAGAAAAATATTATGTTTTGATAGAGGTGGTGGTTAGCGTTGCGGCTCTACTAACACTTTTTCAAAAAAGTGTCCTCCCAATCACTTTTCCACAGGCATCCCATCTTGCCAATCAATTTTGGACACACTCCTCATTAACTCTTTCTATTCTTGGGCTCTCTCTCTCTCTCTCACACACACACACACACACACACACACACACACACACGCATTCACGTGTGCGATGTTAAAAAGCCCCCCCCCCCCCCCCCCCCTCCCTCTCTCTCCCTCTCTTTCTCACCTCCATTAATTATTGATCTACTTCATAAGGATTTAAGGCAACATTGTTGAACGTATCATGTGTTCCCTTGTTTTAAAAGTGTTGTATGTTGTGTGAATTGCATGTTCAAGGATTTCATTAAAGCTTACATGTTTGCGCTAATGCTTCATCCACGGATATCACAAAATAGCAAGAGAATAATGTAATGATGTTGGTAATCGAGAAATATAATTGGTAAATCGGATAAGTAAACCGTCAACATTCTCGATGGTATTAGGACAACTTGCAGCAACAAGCTAAATATCAATGGGCTGTTGAAGTATTACTAGTGGTAACAATATTAATACAATTGGTATAATGATAATGCTAGTGGTGGTATCATTAATTGACGTTACTAATTTTGGTTTCTTGTCAATTTTTGCTTACACAAGGCTTGCAAGAGCTTATGTGCTCTTCATTTGGTAAGATTTTAGGCCATAGCTCTTGCACCTAGTGGTGTTCGGGTAAGGTGGACCACAATTGACTCTTGAGATAATGAGGGAGAGAGAGTTCATTGTGGTTGTGGAAGTGGTTGATTGTATGCATAAAGAATGTCTTGTATTATTGGCCTGCAAGATTTAAAGCAAGGTTTAAAGCAAGTTTCATCTCTTCAATGGGATGCATAGTCAATCTTTCATCACAACCAAACAATTGGAGTTCTCGCATTGCAGCTCTAGGTGTAAGACACTTCAATGGCTTTTCTGCCATCATCTTATGATGAATATGTAAGTTGTAATCCACAATGGACTGTAAAAGTGATTGGTCAAGCATGCAAATGCCCAATTTGAAATATTTATGGGCATTATAGAAAAACTACACCATTTTGGTGATAATCCAACCAAGGGCAAACATGTCGAATTGTGGACTTTATCTCCCTTATAGTGCAAAATTTTGTAACCTTGGTGCAAGTGAGTGTTTTCGAATGTTGCCTTGCTTGTGCTAGAGAATCTGTTGTGCCCAATCATATTGTGCCATTTCCCAATCATTGATTAATTGGACATGCACCATGTGAAGGAAAATCAAGCAAGGTGTTGCGAGAGTGTGTGCTCTTTTCTTAAAGTGTGCATCAACGTAATGCCTCAAGGACCCTTCATTAAATGGTATCTCGAGGAAAAACCAAGAAAGCTTCCATCATATAAGTATGGTGTGATGATCCAGATGGGCTCCTCTCTAGTCATAGCAATAACTTGGACAAGGATAGGTTGTGCTATTGCATGGCCACCTCTCTTCATGCTTCTTGTCTACGAGTGCAGGTATTGCCCTTGTACCGCTTGCCACCAAACCATATGTGCTATAATAGGCTAGGAAATCCTATTAGATGGGCCTATTTGATAGTCTTAGTCTCGTATGATCTAGATCCAATCTTTCCACTAAGCTAGTTCTCTTTCTCTATGATGAGTGTCACAAAATCAACGTCTCTTATGTGACTAGTTTGTTGTTGTGGTTTTTATGTGTCACCTCCTTACACTTTCCCTTTCAAGATAGCTGTGCCTTCTTAGCTTGCTTAGCTTGTTGCTTTGCCATCCCAAATGCTATTGGTGACTTCTTTTCTAAGCTCTCAATGATGGGTCTTCTTATTAGACCATAGCACTTTACTTTTATGCAAATAACATATTACATCCTCTTGCTCCATCAATGATGCGTTGACATTGTCGGCAAATGATGATCTTGTAGCACATGATTTCGAAAACTATGTGTAGAAATTTGCCACTAAGGGTTTCAATCCAAAGTAGTGCATCCGATTCCCATCTCACAATGTTGGCAAGCTCATAGGTTTGGGCATCTACTTCTAGCATCCTCTATAACATTACTCTTTAAATTATGCAATTGTTTGTGCACGCTATTGTGGCGTCCATCTCTCTCTCAAACATGCTATTTATTTGCTCTAGCAACTACTCTCAAAGCACCTTGTTAACTAGCTTGTATTGTGTCTTTGATAACAGAACACGCTTGTAGTTAGAGCCCAACATAACCTTTACTTTCCTCCATCTCGCATGAAAACTGTGCGTATAGAAGTTTGCAAAGTGCATGCAATGTCTACATATGGCAAGTCACCACAAAATCCCTATGTTAATGCATATGCAATGTGCATCCACTAGACAATATACTTCCACTACATAATGACACATATAGATAAATGATTTAAGTTTAAAGTTACAACTTACGAATGTAAAAATATATTGGGTTTGGTTAGATGAGGTAGCTTGCCAATTCAAGGCTAGGAGATCTTTTTTTTTATTTCTAGATTTAAGGGATTGGGAGGTCTACAAACGACATGGGTTTGGATCTGGCATGGGAAGGGTGAGCATGATAGAGCTGGCACCATTGTAAATAGAGCATTAACACAAGTAGAAAAAGGGAATGGAGCAACCTTGAATGTGCAACAGATGTAGTGGGTTTCTTGAGGACCACCTTGTCCCATGGGGCTTAAGGTGGATATGTTGCAAGGAAAGGAATGTAGCACGAACCTTTGGATAGGTTGAGGAAGGAAATGGCCAATGGGGCTCAAGGTGGTTGTGTCCAAGGAAAGGAATGTAGCGCGAATCTTTTGATAGGTTGAGGAT
The DNA here is from genome assembly GCF_047967505.1 of Dipteris shenzhenensis. Classification (NCBI taxonomy): domain Eukaryota; kingdom Viridiplantae; phylum Streptophyta; class Polypodiopsida; order Gleicheniales; family Dipteridaceae; genus Dipteris; species Dipteris shenzhenensis. The sequence goes on from NC_141606.1 coordinate 11,123,195, forward strand.
GGAGATGCTGATAGATATAGCCAATGGGATTGTAAATTTGTGCCGAAGACACAATCCTTACATTGTGTAAGAGGAGGTACACAAGGGGATAGCATGATACTAGTAGCAACAAGAATGTTATCATGCTAATACAATGCATATATCCATTTCCTTGGAGAAGCTATACCAATAGAAATTGTGTTTCCAACTAGGAAAAACACGTCCTTCTTGATGTGATAAGGATGCCATTGATGAGCCTATGGATACAGGAGGACATCATGCTTTACATAGCGATGCTCTTTACATGGGGGATAGTGGTGCATGCTGAGATGGACAATGAAGAGGGTGTAGAATTATACATTATGAAGTGTATGAAAGCTAAAAAGTTGAGAAAAGGGAGTTAAGGATTGCTAGGGAAACCTAATCTCACAACAAGCTCATATGTTATGAAGGCCTCTTCTATGTCCATCAAGATAACTATAGCTATAAGCTTCTTGATGATCGATCTGAGCTTTTACTATACTCCCATCTTGTAAGTCAATCAAGTTTTCGATGGAATCTGTTGAGGGAGAGAGCAAGTTGTACCTCATTTCTCTTGACATGTACGAGGAAATTTTTAGTAGTACTCCTTATGAACTTTAAATTGGGTGGCTGCCCATTTACTTCCCTACCTTGATTTCATTTTCTATCAATGTCTATTGTTGCCATATGATGCACAAGAGTATTGGTTAGTCTGTGAGCCTGTATATAGTGTTGTGGATTTGTCTAGGCAGTTTGGGTCATTAAAACATAGCATTGTTGTTCCCTACCACATCCACTTACTACCAAATTCCAATCTACGTAGTTACAAACATAATTTCTCACTGCTAGACCTAAAGCAAAAATAAAAATGAATAAAATAGTGAGAAACAATCATGAAGCATTGTCACAAAGCAATTCCAAATAATAAGCACAAATGACTATCTTATAGTCACAAAGCACAAGCACTTAAAAATTTTATTACTCCCCCTTGGGTGCCTTTTTTGTGACAGCAACCATTGCCACAAGTATGGTGCCACAGCCTAGAAATCTAGCTAGGACTACTTAAATATTTGGGATTACCAAGTATGCCCCATCCAAATTCCCAACACACTTGTAATAGTTGTTATCAAGTAATAGCATGCTATTACTTGATGAGTAATAGATATCATCAAGTAATAGCATGCGTGAGTCATCATAGAAAGGGAATCAGTCCCATAAATACTAGATATGCTTTAAAAATGTTGACTTCCCATCCAAAAAGGTAAAACAACCAGTATCACAAAACTCCTGCCCCATGAATCTTAAAATCTGATGCATTAGAACAGGAAGACATGATTCAAAACTCCGAGTTATGTTGTCCAAACGTTGTGAAATCCATATGTACATGTCAAAACATAATGCTACCCAACATAAAATCAATTATGTTGTCCAAACATTGCAAAATCCATATGCACGTCAAAATCAATTTGCATCTTTGGCCACAAGAAAGATGTCTGCTTTTAAACTCTTTTACTTGCCTCAGGTCTAAATGAAAAGTATCCATAACAACTCCTTGTCACAGTGGTGCATATGAAGAAGCACCGCATTCAAGTCTTGAATTTGAACCCAACATTCAATGTTCTTGCTCTCAAGGATGTCAAAGTTGAGTTCAAAGGGAGACCGCTATCGAAAATTAACCCAAGCCTTGTAGCTACTCTTCTTAAGCATTGCCTTTGTCTATGTGGATTGTACCCACATGCTTTAAATAACACTTCTTGGGAATCATTTGAAAGGACCCTTTCACATACCAAAGCCAATTCTTTGACAGCTATACCAATCACCACATCGTTCACTCTTTGTATTCAGTCATATATCTCCCTATCTCTTGCTCTCTTGTAAAGTTCAAATTTGTATTTGGTTCATACAACTCCCTCTCTCTCTTGCTCTCTTTGTATCTGTTCACATAACTGCTTCTCTCTCTTATTCTGTTTGTATTGTTCATAAGACTCCCTCTCTCTTTCTCTCTTTGTATTTGTTCATACAACTCCCTCTCGCTTGCTCTCTTGTAAAGTTCACAAAGACAGGTTTTTACACATGTAAATACATTTGCCACTCTCCATAGATTTGGAATGATCTCAATTCCATACAATCCTAATGAAGATATTATGGAAGGTTTACAAAGCATTCTTTCCCTATTTTCAATTGCTTGAGAGACTCATCATTCCCCCAAGTAATCAAAAAGTAGTGACAAAGAGTTAAAAAACTCCTACAATTGTTTTCATTATTGTATGTGTGACTCAGCATCCTCATAACCACTCTCAAAGTAGTCACATAGAAATAAAAAAGACCACCAGATTATTATCTTCCATCCCAAAAGTCACAAATTCAATGAAAAGTATTGAAAAAGCCCCACCACACTATTCATCAAATGTTTATAAGATTTGTGCACGTTGGTACAATTCACTCTCTCAAAAAAGGAAACACATAAGATATTTTGAAGTTCTCACTACAATAATAGATTTTGAAATGAATCGCATTAGCTATCCCAATGACCATCTTAAGACGATTCCCCATTACATTTGGCTAAAAACCAAAAGACTAAGCTAAAAATTACAACTTCTTGTAGGCTACTTTCTTGTGGACGAATGTTGTATCAGTCTATGCTTACCATAGGACTTGCCATCCTCTCTCAAGTAATTGGGGTTTTGACTACAATCAAGAGATTCATCTCATCACAGTGATCACTGAACTTTTGCTTCAATTGCCCCTTATGTACTCCCCCACAATCAACCCCTCTAAACTAGTCTTCATTGGTGACTACAGTAGCTTGTATATCCTTAGCTGCATCTATAATAGCATCCAAACCTACCTCACCAAGATCATGTCATCCAGCACCCATCTATGTGTCAACCCACCAATAGTTCAACTGCATTCTCTTATGCAATTGGAAGGTTTGGCCTCCGTCTTTGCATGTCAATCTTGTCTTATGGTGTGCTACTCAAAACACCAAAGTCCACCATGGCATGAGTTGGTCCATTTGGACACCTTCCAAATGGAAGAATTTGTGGCGTGGTAGGTTTTGGTGTTTTTGGACACTCCACGATGTCCAATAAACTTGCCTTTCTAAATCATGGTCATATTCCTACTAGATTTGACAGAAATGATCATGAAAAGGGCCAAAGTTGGACGAGCATTTTATTGGCTTGTAGTTTACATCAAAATTCCCTAAGGAAAAATTAATTATTAGATACAATATTGATTACTATTAGATGGAAAAGAAATCAGGACCAGAGGCTAGAGGCTAAGCATGGTGACGCTCGAGGGCCATAGAGGAAAGGAGAACGTGACGACGAAACATTATCATGGGAGGGGAAAAGGAATTAGAAGGGGAGGGAATGAAGAGGGAGACTATGACACAAGGGGAAAGGGAAAGGGGGAAGAGAAGCATGTACATGATGGGAGGAGGAATGTAAAGATGGAGACATCAAGGGGAGACATCAAGGGAAGAGGACTATGCTTTATTTTGAAAGGAAGGGAAGGGAGAAATCAAAGTATTAGCTAGGTAGTTTTACAAGAATGAGCGTGTCTCATCAAGGAATAGCCCCCTCCTTTTATAGCCAAGAGAGAGGGTCTCTCCCAATAAATGCATCCTCCCACATGCATGGTGTGTGTGGAAGAGTCTCCCATGTGGGCTAGGCGGTTACGCACTCTCAATTGTGTGTGATAATGCTTGGCCACATTTTTCCACATATATCAACTCCCATATCCCAAGTCTATGATACTCCCTTGGTCTCTTCCCAATTTTATAATACATTTAAACATCTAGGAGGACAAGTGGAGGGTTGGCGCAAGGAATCTTGCCACCTCATCCTACTTTCCCCATTATTTAACTTGCATCCTTGGACTATCTATACCTCCCCCACATGGGCCTATCCTATATGGAGGGAATAACCCAATAGAATATCCATCTCCACCTATTTTATATTACTTCTCCCATGGACTTTGAGCCATATCTCACTAAATGCAGCCTAGGTGGAGGGGTGGCACATGGAGGAGCCATGCCACCTTACATTTTATAATATTACTACCATGGATCATACCTTATGGGTCCTCTTACGTGGAAGGGTGGCACATGGTCATGCCCTGTCACCTCAACCCTGGGCCCTATGCACACCATATTTTATTATACTATTGCCACACATACAAACACACACACATATTAATGCCTTTTTCCTTAGATAAATTTATCCATAACAGTTCCCTCCCCCAGGCAGGGAATGCACAGCATTTCCATGCCTGGGTCCATCACGCACAAAGAAGGGCTTGAGATAACGCTTGTTGATCACCTTCCTGCCGTATGGCTCATGCAGCTCTTGAACTTGTACAGACCCATTGCTACGTTCCTTGATGACTTTGTATGGACCGGTCCATAGTGGCAGAAACTTCTTATCCATTTGGTGGTCCAATCTGTTATCAAAGCATAGCAGCACATCCCCCTCAACAAAGTGTCTTTCCCATCCCTTGTGAATCTTAGCATCCAAGCGGGCCTTTTTTCGATTCTTTTGAATCTCTGTTTGATGTAGGGCAAGGCGTCGGGTTTGATCTAGCTTCTCAAGTTGCACTAACCGGGCCTCTACATGTTCATCTTCTGTAATCCTCTGTTCTTTTGCCAATCTCAAAGCTGGAATCTCTATCTCTAGTGGTAAAACGACCTCAGTACCATATACCAACTCAAAAGGAGTGTGACTTGTAGATGTTTTATGAGTGATGTTGTAAGCCAATACGGCTTCTGTGACCTTCTGATCCCACCTGTTCCCTATGGCCATTTTTCCCATGGTTTTACAAAGGAGGCCATTGGTCCGCTCCGTTTGACCCATGGATGCTGGATAATAGATGCTAGAAGTGCGATGATCAATACCCATGCGATCCATGAGTAACTCCACTGCTTCATTTAAGAATTGACTCCCATGGTCGGAGACTATTTCCATGGGTGTCCCAAACCTTGTGCAGATACGTTCAAATATGAAATTTGAAACTGCCTTACCATTTGCAGCGGGGAGGGTGATAGCTTCAACCCACTTAGTGACATACTGAGTGGCTACCAAAAGATACTTCTTTTTGCATGCAGTCATGGGCAAGGGCCCGACAAAATCTATTCCCCACTTCTGAAACGGATAAATGGACATCACTGGGTGATGTTCCCCAGAACGCAAATCCTTCCTACCAAAGAATTGGCATGGTTCACAGGTTTTGCAATACAAAGTGACATCCCTGAACAAGGTCGACCAATAGTATCCAGCATGTAAAATCTTCTTAGCTGTATAGTCACTGGCATAGTGGCCTCCACAAAATCCATCATGATAATGCTTCAATACCTTAGGTACTTCATCTGTATCAATGGCCCGTCTTAGTATCCCATCCATGCCTTGACGGTACAACACCCCATCAAAGAGGGTGTAGTGCCTACTATCTCTGCGATCTTCTTTCTCTCATAGCTAGTACTTTCTGGAGGAAAGGAGAAAGCAGTTAGAAACCTATAGATACCGCCATACCATGGATCCCCCACTTCTATGGCTGCTACAATGGTTACATCGAGGCACTCCTCTAAATCAATCAAAGCATTCTTCAAGTTGGAACAACCCCCTTTTACAATTTTGAAAGAAAAATCATATTCTTGTAGAACTGCCAACCATTTGGCCAACTGGCCCATGGGATTTGGTGATTGAAGAACCTACTTTGCAAGACCATTGCTAGAGATTATAATGAAGGACTTTCCAGCCACATAATGCTTAAATTTCTCAATGCAGAAAACCAAAGACAAGGCATGCTTGTCAGCCTCTGAGTAGCGTCGTCGGTGTCGAGCAATTGTCGAGAAGCAAATCAAACGGGATACATGAACCGATCCTCCCCTTGCTGGAGAAGAATACCTGCTAGAGTGTGCTCACCAAACCCAGGATTGATATAGAAAGTCTTTGACCAATCAGGATTGCATAGAATGGGTTGTGAAGCCAGAGCACTCTTGATTTGTGCAAACCCATGATCACAATCCTCATCCCAAGAGAAATCAACCCCATCTTTTAATAGCATAGTCATGGGTCGTGTCAAAGCAACTACCTTTGTGGAATCCCAAAACATTAATCACAAATTACCTAATGTTCTCTAAAAAACTATATATTTAGAATGTAAACTAAACAAGACAAGTAAAAGACCAACCTTGTCTAAAAAGTTGTACAAAAATGTGTGCAAGCCTCTATAGTGCTCTCGAGCTCCAATTCCAACTCTTGCAATTGAGAAATGAGGCCCTCCACCTCCTTTTAAAGCACACTTTCTCTATTTTTAGAAAGAGTGCTTTAATTTAATTTAAGTATTTAAATTCCATGAACAAAGGTTACACAAACTCTTCCATGTCTTTAAAGCCTCATTTACAAGGTGCAATATTTCATTTGTCTTTGGTGATAGAGTGGTAACATGGAGCTCATGAGCAGTCCTAGCAAGTCCTCCCTTTTTTGTCCATCTCCAAACCTTTCCCGAAACCAAACCAACCCCCCAATTAAAAACTCCTCTTTAACCTACTATTTTCCCCACATGCGCAATCTTCTCTAACCCGCTTTTGATCTTCCCCTCGTTTTGCAGCCTAAAATGCCTCATAACTCGTACTGCTCACATCATTCTATGTGCCTCGCAATGCACACCTCCCTTGGCCCCTGCACTTCTCACCTCCTCAACTCCCCCAATCCGACTAAGCCTACTCTCCATATAAAGTTAAGCCCTTCCCTCACTCACTGCTCACTGCTCACTACCCCCTCACAAACTTTGGCCCCTACTCTTTACTCCCTTGCCTCATGCGATGCCCCCTTACATAGGTCTTAGTCTCCTTTCCCATACCCACTATGCCCTGCAAGCTCCCAAGCCCTCGCGCACTTAATACCTTTGAGCTGCTGTGCCTTCTTGCTCACTTGCATGCTCCTCAAAGCGACCTCCACTGCTCCATGGATCATTGTCGCTATGCTGTTGTTCACGGTGAAACGCCCTTTTGATGTACTTTCAAGCCACCCACGATTGCTATCCATCGATATTTGTGCACGAATCTTTATCCACAGGTCTTTGTGCATCTGCACGATTCCCTCGTCACCAACTTGGCCCCTGAGTGCCCGCACCATGGACTCTGAAGTCCCATTTATTTTATTTCACACTCTGAATAGGGGGGACATGCAGATACTACTTGAAGGGAAGAAAGATTTACTTTTAGTGGGGGGATCTAGGACGCAGGAAAGCACATGTATAGGCAGAAAGAGGAGTCCACAAACACAAATATAAGAGACAAAAAAGTTACACACAAGCACTCCCACTATAGGAGAAGGAATATAGGTCTTGCGGAACAGTATTGGAGGGAGGACAGAGTTGGATGGGTGGCAAGGTACCTTAAGGATGCGGGGGCTCCATGACATACACTATTTTTTCTTCTTAAATTGATGTTCTAATATTGTGAAAAGTCACACACACACACACACAGACTTCCTTTTCATTCCCCCTTTACATTTATTTTACTTTTTGCCTTCCCCCCCTCCCCCCCTGGCCCCCCTGCCCCCCCTCCCCCCTTTGTTTATCATTATTGTTCCCTTAAACATTTTCCCTTAACCTCTATGTTTATCTCACCTCCCAACCATCCTCCCTTTATATCCCTCGGCTTCCTTTTTATTTCCCTTAATTTCTTCCTTTTCTACTCCCATCATTTCCCTTTTCCTTTAAAATTTAATTAAAAAAAATCTCCTCCTTTGTTTCTAATTTTCTAGTATCGAGTCTCCCTAAAATTCCTTTTTATTAATTAAAACTCTCCCTTTTTACTTAAATACACCTCACTACTCTCTAATCCCCCCCCCCCTTTCCCCTAATTTTTCCCTATTTTAAACTCTACTTTTCCTAATTCTCCCCAAATTTTCCCAAAACACCTCCCTTAGCTTCCCCTATTGTCCCTATTCCCCCTAATTCCCCTAAATTTCCCCTACTCTCCCCTATCTCCCTCTAATTTTTCCCAAACCCCCCTTTTCTTTCCCTATTTTTCATTATATTTGCCCTATCTTTCTATTTCCCGTATTTTTTCCTTTGCTCCCCCATATTTTTATTCCTTCCCAGAAAAAAGAACCCTATTTACCCTAAATATTCCTTCATATTTTTTCTATTTTTCTCTATTTTTTACTATGTTTTAAACTTCTTTATCTCCTTATTCTCTACCAAACCCACACCCTACCAAACCTTTCCCCAAACCAAAACCAACCCCCCCCAATTAAAAACTCCTCAACCTACTATTTTCCCCACATGCGCAACCTTCTCTAACCCCCTTCTGATCTTCCCCTCACTTCACAACCTAAAACGCCTTGTAACTTGCACCGCTCACATCATTCTATGTGCCTTGCAATGCGCACCTCCCCTGGCCCTTGGACTTCTCACCTCCTTGACTCGCCCAACCCGACTAAGCCTACTCTTCTTATAAAGTTAAGCCCTTCCCTCACTCACTGCTTACTACCCCCTCACAAACTCTGCCCCCTACTCTTTACTCCCACGCCTCATGCGATGCCCCCTTACACAGGTCTTAATCTCCATTGCCCATGGCCCCTGTGCCCTGCAAGCTCCCAAGCCCTCATGCACTTATTATTTCTGAGTTGCTGCACCCTCTTGCTCACTTGCCCGCTCCCCAAAGCAACCTCCACCACTCCACGGATTGTTGTTGCTATGCCGATGTTCACAGTCAAACACCCTTTCTATGTACTTTCAAGCCACCATGATTGCTATCCACCGATATTTGTGCACGAATCTCTATCCACAGGTCTCCGTGCATCTGCACGATTCCCCCGTCAGCAACTTTGTCCCTCAGCAGCCCCGCCATGGACTCTCAAGTCCCATTTATTTTATTTCCCCCCCCCGCCCCCTCTCTTCTCTTTCTCCCTATTCACCCCTTACCCCTCTACTATAACTTTACTCACGCTCTTCTCTCTTTTACTTGTTATTTCCCTTCTCATTTTAAATCCCCCCCCCCTCTTTGTTATTTCTACTTAACTAATCTCCTTCTTGGTTTTTTTCATTATGCTTTATTTAATTTCTCTTTGTTGTTTCCGGTTTACTTTAGTTGTTGCTAAACATAATCTTGTTTACATTTCCTCCACTTTTTTTCTAACCATATTTAAGAAAACTTCCCTCTTTCAAATAAATAAATACCTCAAGTCTTGCTTTTAATTTTAAGTTTAAATTCAATTTTGATTTAGAGTCCTCTTTCTATTAAATTTTGCCCTTCTTTGCTCTTAATTCTTATGTCACATTCAATACTCTATATCCTAAGTTCTCTTCCCCCCTCCCCTCCCAAGTATGGTTTTCTAAGTGTCTTCTTATAACTTGTTTTCCTTTTTCTTCCTCATTATTTAGAATTTGTTTCTCCTTTTCTTAATGCTCTAAGTTTTAGATTTACTTCCATGTTCACGTTTATTGCCCCTAGTCTTAAATTTAAATTAATGCTCCTATTATTTCTCATGGTTTTAATCACCCGCCTTCCTTTAAAATCCCCCATTTTATATATTTCTCTTCATACCCCATTTTTACACCTATGTGCTTATTATCTCTCCGATTAAATCTTGGTGTATTTAATTGCTCACATTTGTTTCCCATTATTCTCATAATGGTTACTTTAAACAGCTTTACTATCATTAGCTCTCACTAAGCTTGATTAGTCTGTGGTAAAGTGTTAAGTTTTATTGTGACCTCGATAACAAGGGAGGGGTGTTTATGACACCTGTCTTCCCAACTAAAGTCAAAGCTGGTTCTTACCGTTTTCCTTGTTGGATGGTGTGGTAGGTAGGTAGACTCCCCTCTTCAATAAAAGTTATACTGCCAATGACTTATCAATGCTCTACTACTCACATTTTCTCTTTTGAAAAAAATTGTTCATCCTTTCATGATGCTGCTTCATTTTTTATGGATGTTTATTGTAAAGTTTATCTATTAAACATTTCTCTTTTCTACTCCAAAATTTTCTACTCTTCACTATGGAAAGGCGTGTTGTAAATGTCTACTACACACACACATGCATTGACGGACATGCACGCACAATTTGTTTTTAGTGAAGACACACGCGTGTGTGCATGCGCCCATACACACACATGCGCATGCACGTGCAACTGTGCGTGCATGCACTCTCTCTCTCTCTCTCACACACACACACACACACATGCACACACACACACACAACCCTAGGGGCAAGGGGACAAGTGCAACATAGACAAAAAAAGTGCATGCACATGCGAGAGAGGGTTCTATGGTTATGGTTTTTTTTAAAGTTTGGGGAGGATGTTGGAGGGAGGGAAGAGCAAGATTGGGAAGACAGTGGGGAAGGGGGTGGTACAATGTTTGAAACCTTGACATTCTATAACTTACTAGATATTTAATTTATTCTGGCAATGTATTGTCTCGGAGGTTGTGGGGGAGACTCCGCTGAGTTGGCTTGATTCATGTGGATCTTCGGTGGAAAATTGCTCTCTTGGGTGATAAAGGGCGCCTCTCAGATTCACAGTTCTTTCTCTGGAGTATCATTCATGGTGTGCTTCTTAGAGAGATTTGGAAGTTTCGCAATGCCAGTGTTTTTCACGGTTTGAGGCCACCTTCGGATTTCTTTCGCATTTTTCAAGTTTATACCTTGGATGTACTTGATTATTTAAGTCATTCTCATCCTGTGTTACTCCCTGCGGTATTAGGCCTCAAGGGTGTCATGTAACTTTAGCTTTATAGCTGTTTTTTTCCCCCTTTTTAACAATTAATAAATTTTAATTTTTCATGCAAAAAAAAACTTGCTAGATATTATTTATATTTTGCAACAAAAGTAGAGCGCACACAATGTTGGAAATGTTAACATTATATATCTCATGACACATTATTTCAAATTTCAAACATACTAAAAAGAATATAATGTTAACGTTGTGTATCTCATGCTACATAACTTGTATTTCTAAGACGGGTGACAAATAAAATATAATTCTTGTAATAAAATAGTGATCTTCAAAAGTATATATTCAACATTATTTTCAACTATTTTGATCAATTTGGTGTCAAGTGCTTATAGTCTATCAGTTGTTCGTCATACTTCTTAAATCTCTTGCCTATTTTATTTGCTTCAAATCGCAATCGATCGCTTCATAGATAACATTCTAGCAATGTTCAAAGCTCGTTCAAAGATCTTTGATTTCTCTTATACTTTTAACATGGATATTGATATTTACTCTCTTCTCAATCATAGAGCTTGAACAAGATGTAGATACACGATTGGTGTAATTATTGAAGGTAATCACATGATTAATAGAGATAAAAAGGAGATATTTTATTTCATATGCAAAATGTTATGAAGCAAAAGTGTTCTTAGATTGTTTGCATATTCTAAAACTTGAAATACTAAATCTTAGAAAAGTCTAGAAATCTCTCTCTCTCTAAACCACCCTAAATTAGGGCTTGGGCATTTGCTAAACCACCCTAAATTACTTGTAAAAAAAAACCAAACTTGATTGCTAAAGCCTTCATAAAAATCTTCATAAAAGCATTAAAATTTAGGCCAATCCACAAATATAAATGCTACTTCACCATTTATTATGAAAAATTATTGTTTCTATGAAATAAACGTTCCTTGCAATGAAGGGATAAGGATCGCACAAAGACATATAAAATGGTGTTCCATAGAGCATTGCCAACCAGATTTGGGATAAGAAGTGATAGGATGAGCTATAGAAGTTGTTATTTGTCTATTGAAACTTAGTAGTTATATTGCTATAATAACAACCTCTTTTAGCTATGTGAGGAAGTTTTCCAAGCTCTAGGATTAAAGAACTTGAAAGGGAGTTAAAAGCATGCATTATCAGAGGCATTCCTATAGAGAAGAAAGAAAGACATGGATTCATAATTGATGCATGTGGATTTGTTTTGTAGGGTTATATACCCCAACGCTTTCAATAATTAAACCTTCATCAATACTACGTGCTCTAATGAAAGTTAAAGATCCCTATTCGTTTATTTGAACATGTGAAACACAAAAATTCAAGGAGTTCAAAGAATGTTAGGTACTTCCTTTGGAGTTCTTGCACTACTAGCAATATAATTTTTCATTTATGGTGTTTTGAGATATTACTAATTATGAAAGGTTGGCATGTAGTCAACTAATTGTTACACACACAAACACACACACACACATGCACGCATGCATGCACGTGCATATATATATATATATATATATATAGAGAGAGAGAGAGAGAGAGAGATGTAGATATATATACATACATACATACATACATACATACATACATACATACATACATATATATATATATATACATATATATACACACATACATACATACATACATATATATATAGATATATACAACATACATATATATATACATATATATATACATATATATACATATACATATATATACATATATATACATATATATATATATATATAGAGAGAGAGAGAGAGAGAGAGAGAGAGAGAGAGAGAGATGTATATATGTATACCTCATGCATACATGTATATGTATTGTTCATGTGTGTGCATGCGTGCGTGCACGTGCGTGCGAGTGTGTGTGTGTATATGATACAAACTTTCAAAGGTTGGAGGGTGTGTATCTATGCATGGGGGAGCATAGACCTTATGAGTATGGTATTTAAGCATAAGTAGTCCAAGATAATTGATAGAGTCTTTAGGTAATGGTAGGGGTGGCACGACAAAGGGAGGCAAGAATGAAGAGAAGGTTGTAGTAGAGGAGTCAGTTGGATCAGAGGTTGTCGTGCAAGTATAACAGGTAAGGGCTTGGGAGGGTGAGCGGAGATCAAGTAAGAAGAGTGCAAAGGAGATGCGGCATATTGGCGATGTAGTGACAAAAGGGTAGGGGGCACCCTCTAGTGGTAGATGAGGAATTGGTGGCTTGCTCTTGTTCTTCAGGAGGACAACTGATTACTAGCATACCCAACACCATTTCCTCTAAGGTGGAATTTTAGCTCAATTTTAGCCGTAGTTGCTAAAAAATGCCCTCATCTAGTGTTGGCCAAACACGTGTATGTGTGATCATATGTCGATGTTAAATTAAAAACGTTATCACATCACCATTAAGATTATCTAAGGTACCATCACCTGAGACAATAGGTTGTGGTATGTGTAAATGTGTAGGAGAGCGGAGAGAGAACAAGAGAGAGAGAGAGAGAGAGAGAGAGAGAGAGAGAGAGAGAGAGAGAGAGAGAGAGAGAGAGAGAGAGAGAGAGAGAGAGAGAGGAAAAGTGAGAGAGGTAGAAAGTGAGAGAGAGAGAGAGAGAGAGAGAGAGAGAGAGAGAGAGAGAGAGAGAGAGAGAGAGAGAGAGAGAGAGAGAGAAGGCTTAACCTAATCTAACCATTTAAGGTAAATTAAGAAGACAAAGAGTTAAAAAATGAAAGGAGAGAGAGAGAGAGAGAGAGAGAGAGAGAGAGAGAGAGAGAGAGAGAGAGAGAGAGAATGTATATGTGTGGCCCACCCCCAACCCATAGGATAAGACGACATGGTGGGGAGTAAGCCCATCATGTGGAACTTACTCCCCACCTATGTGTGATAAAATGGTTGACAATATTGTTATGTGGTAATTGTGTTGGCATAGTAGCCCATTACCAGTCGCAATGAGAGAGTGTTTTCATGTGTTCTGCACAATAAATATAGTAGTTAGCATCGAAGAAAAGGGCAAATCTCTAATATTAACAACTTACTGGTCTAACACTCGATAACCTTTCAAGAATCGGCTGATTAATAAATGATTGAGTTGGAAAAGCATACTAGTCCATTCACCGTATATATTCGGTAATCTCCCAAGAATCAAATGATTAATGAAAGATTAGAATTATACAAGAATACAAATCAACTCATCGAGCCCAGATACAGTAACCTCTTCAAAAATCGGTTGATTAATGAGAGGTTCATTTGGATTACAAATAGCAATTCAATAAAAGTAGAGAGAGTAATAACTAGGCTAAATCATGATTGTATGGTACTAGCCCAACCAAAGGCTAGTAGGAAAAGTGAATGTGTGTGTTTGCATTTAAAAATTCCTTCAAGAATGAACCATACAATCACATTTAGACTAGAGATTTCTCAATCTAATAATAAATTTCTACTTGGAAAATATAACAGAATTGATTGCATCCTTCTATTTTAATGGTTTATCAAATGGTATCAATAATAGTTTTGTTGGAGTAGCTAAGCCTTTTTGCCAATTAACTGAGGAGTAGGGAACTATACCTCAACCAACCAGACAAAAATCCTAGTTAGAAAATTATGATATTTGTGTGGGTGCTAGGTATCGAGGCATCCCCCACACTCTTTTTATCGATGTCACAATTAATTTGCAAATAAAGCTTTAACTATCCAGGCAACAAATGAAAAGATTGAGAAACCACATCCATCTTGAGTATGTGCTCCGTATTGAGCATTGAAGTGGGGGGATCCAAATTCCTTGTCACACTAGAAAAATTCCATGTGTACAAATAGGCAGCAACAGATATAATCTATTATACATTATTTCAATGAAATTATTCTAAGCAAGATTGAAAGGTTAAAGAAGGAACAACCATAAAGAATAAATTACTAGGACTGAAGAAATTTTGTTTTTATAGGAAAATTAAACAAGAATAATTAGAATTCAATGGAAGAATGGATCCCTAGGAAGAGTATATCTAATTCTAGCCGAGTATATATCTAGTGTACACACACACCCACCCACACACACACACACACACACACACACACACACACATTTATATGGAGTAAACAAATCTTTGACATCAAACTTTTCTAATTATCATTAGAATAAGCCATGTCATCTAATCTAAATTAAGATTATGCATATATATAAATATATAGGCTATTGACACGTATATACACAAAGATATCAAATTGTAAAAGTATATATAAGTCTCTATCTATATGTATATATACAAGGTTCTATTATATGTATATATAAGTCTCTATATATACATATATATATATAAGTCTCTATTTATAAGTAAAGAGACTAATGACAAGGTGAAGCTCCATGATATTGTAACGTAAGGCAAGTATCAAGCAAATAGTGTTGATAAGGTTGACTCCAGAGTTGTGGGAACCAAATGTAATAATATGCCAGGAAAGCACTCGGGCTACTAGGAGTAACAATAATCGGTTGGTCCCTTCATTAGACCAAATCCAATTGCATAGAGAAGTATCTCGTACGCCAAAGTAAGTAGACACTTTGTAAATACTAAGATTGTAGCCATAAACGGAGAGAAACCTAGATCCACAGTCGAGAAGCAAACCGTAATTGCAAGCAATTCCTCAAGCAGATCACATGCATTACATGCAAGCACATTGCCTTCATGCAGCCAAGACCACACTGAGGCTCCATGGTAAGGAGGTTGAGATGGTGCAGTCTACAAGGTCAATGTTAGCTTGGGTGTAGCCAGTCGTAGAACTATTTTCGGAGCCATTTCAGGGCCGCGACGCGATACCCGTGCTCTCGTAAAAAATTTTCCTGATGTCATGAAGGCACATTGGCGTAATAATGAGATGCAATCTATTTGTTTAGAACACCGCATAGCTCGACACATGGCATCTCTGCACTGCTTTGTGCAGCGCAATCTCTGGCCTATGCTACTTGATCACTTATTATCATGCAACCAGTTGTTGCTGTAGCTTTGCCACCTGTCACATGGGGGATTTTCCTTTTTCAGCCATTCCCAATGCAGTAGAAAAGCATGCTGCACAAATAGGGTGTCATGTTCCCTATAATCTAAAATGTAGAAATGGTAAGTGCATTGCACTAACCTGGACTCCTATGAGTCAG
Source organism: Dipteris shenzhenensis (assembly GCF_047967505.1). NCBI lineage: Eukaryota > Viridiplantae > Streptophyta > Polypodiopsida > Gleicheniales > Dipteridaceae > Dipteris > Dipteris shenzhenensis. The sequence continues at coordinate 11,139,047 of NC_141606.1, forward strand.
AAGCAGATTGGCATCAGGTGCGAAAGAATCAAGCAAATGACTGTACGTGATATGCACAAGAATTGTTATCTGCTTGTTGTACTAGTGAGCACTTTGCATCTCATCTTGTTTTTGAAAAGAATAATTTTCTACAAAATCTATGACAGATACAATAGTGTCACGGGGATATGTGCTAGGCATGTCCTAAACTGCTTATCGTGCTAGCTGGCTGTGAAATTATGAAGCACATATTTTGGGATGGATTGAACCACATGACAAGGGTGCTCTTATATGCATATATCGCATCTCTTTTTATCGGATCCTTCGACATTGACATTTTCAAATCTCCTCCATTTTAGAGCAACGTGGTTGTCTTCCTTCATTTCATTGGCTGCAAATGCATTCAATCCTGTGACACTCACGGTCTCCCTTTTAACAAACCATTGGCTCCCACAGAGACCTCATGCTACAAAACCTGCCCTCCCTTGCAACACATGATGAGGATCTAAGTGGCCTATAGGCTGCTCATTCATTGGGGAGGCATGGGCATCCATCCCCATGGAGCAATGCTCCAAAGACGACCAGATCTCAAGTCATTCATAGCTTGTTGAGCAACAAACATTCATGTCTTTGAGTTTCCTAATGTACCAGGGCTTACAATGCTCAAAGCTCCTCTGCCCAATTGAAATGTCTTGATTTTGATCCACAAACTTGAGATACAACTCCATCTGTTGACCCAACATGCGGGAACAACAGAACAATGAGCCCCCTTTTTGCTACTACTAAAAAAATACAAAACATAGTCTAATTAAAGTATATAATGAAGCAAAACAATTTTCAACCACCGCGTTGGTTGAGGACGTTCACAATTTCAATCACTGAGCTGGTTTATGACATGTTTAGGACAATCACAATTTCAACCATCGGGATGGTTTAGGACACTATCACAGTTTCAACCACCAGGATGGTTTAGCCTGATGGTCTCAACTTCACATCTTAGACAATAACAAGTATATTGCTTTTCATTTTTGAATTTCACCATTGTGCTCCACAAACACTACTACACATGGATCCTATTGCGATGTTTACATACCGACATTTAGCACACACGGGGCGCTAATCGTCGATATGAAAAGCACGTCCCGTAAAGCGTCACTATATAGTGACATTAGGCAAACGTCGCTATATAGCGACTATTTCAAAAGTCGCTATATAGCGACATTGATATACTATTTTACAGCGACGTTTTCTAGAGAGGTTTTTTACTCATATAGGCCCTAAAAGTTAGTTTTTTCCAATGACAAAATTTTTTAAATTTTCATACGTGTTTGATCTTATAGAGAATAAAAATATGAGAGCATGTACATCAAGCCTTTGAAGCTCATATATTCATGTCCAATTTTGAGATGAAAAAAATCAATTAAGAGCATTTACATCAACTGTTTCATCTTGAGCCAAGTCTAAGGCACCAACAAACAAGTCTATCTCCAACTCTATACCGAGTTGATCTCCTATATCATCATCGTAGTCTAGCATCGTACGTTCATCTAAATGTACTTGATCATCTTCTTCAATAAAGTGTGGTGATTCTTGATGATAGTTGTCTTCTTCCTCAATATCATGATCTCCATCTTCCTCATGTGTGATGTCATTATGCGCATCTTCCTCTTGGCTCATATCGTGATCATCTTCTTCGCTAGATTCATCGGGATCAATTGGATCCGGCATTGGTAGTGGCATCTCCATATCCACATCTCTATTTTTAAAATTTGCTTACTTCGTGGTGCAACTTGGATCACGTACCACGATCTTGGATCAGAACGATCTGGATGAAAAACCACCTATATTGAAGATGGGTGCCAAATGTCGTCAATTATATATATGAAATTATGCTTAAGTACATGTATCAATGGATCTTTAAAAATGAAAGCTTCGATTAATTAAATCATTAGTATGCACCTGCTCACAGTGCTCGGGAAGAACAAAAATATCACTTTCATTGGTCCAATGTTTGGTGGAGTCTATTGCAAAGAAACTGCTACTATCTTTTCTTACTGTCGCATGGGGACCGTTGTAAATAGTTCTAAACCATTTTACATCAAGAACGAAAATACTAAATCGTCTGAAATCAACTTCATAGATTTCGCATATGGTTCCATAATAATCCAACTGTGAGGAGAGAAGATTGGTATCTGAAGCACTTGCTCGGCTATCTTGTGTGAAGTTAGCCATGACTCCACAATCATACGTGACTCTCTTTGAATCGATGCATTCCACATGAAAATGTCGTCCATATGACCATAATGCACTATACTTTTTGTATTGTGAAAGAGCATCATTAAAACAATGAAGATGCATCTATTTTATAGCGTATATTGCCACAAATAATTACTTAATTATGTCAAGAGGTAAGAAACTTACATGCACCATACATCCAGAGCTCGTTTATTGTCTCTCCATCGTGTTCGACTTTACGTAGAGCTAGTTGTAGCCAATCAAGTGACATGTGAGTGGGGAGAAGAGCCAGATCCCGTGGATATGGTTGCGATCGCTTGTACGTTACTCTAAATCTCGTCCTTGCATTTATTCTTTTTGCTTTGGCCACTTCATATCTCTCAATCCACTTGTGCATCTCAGGACTATTGAGGATACAAAAATTATTGAAATTTTCCATTTGCTCTTCACTCATCTTTCTTTCAATCCCTTTTCCTTGGGAAACCTTGCCAAGGATGCGATCATCATCCTTGTTATGCCAAGCTTGCGGCCTATCGGGATCCGTGGATGCAAGAAACTTTGTGATATGTACTAATGACTCTTGCACAAGCCATCCCTCTACCATGCTTGCTTCTGGTTTGCTCTTTGTCTTACAAATCCCTTCAAAGTTTTCATAAACCGCTCGAGAAAAAACATCCATCGACTATGAACGGTACCTGCAATAGCCACCTCATCAACTATGTGCACAAGCAAGTGGACTTGAGTTGTCATAATGCTCAAGGGAAAGTGCTTCTCAAGCAAGCATACAGCTTTGATGGATTCCACCCTAGCCTTCTCAATGCTCGATATGGAGATCTCTTTTTGAGATATCCACCTATTTCACATATCCATGTAAGATATTTTCATAATCAGTCTACAGATTAATCAGCTTAAATTGAAAAAAATGCAATTAATGCGATTTGATAGTAAGCATATCTCACAATACCATAGATCTTGAATATAGCATTTCTAACATCTTCTTGTAAGCACCCTTTTATTGTAATTGGGAGGATGAACTATCAAAGCAACAAAGAAGTCATGTCAACAATATAACATAATTATAATTACGGTAACGCATCACGATTATTGGTACACTAATTCTACTTAGAATACCTATAAGACCTTGTGCCAATCATGGGACTTGAGCCCACTAAGCTTATTGTCCTTTGAAAATGCTCCTTTCAAGCAACGCATGTACCCTGTCAGTGTTTGAAAAGAGGTAATGTCCACCTTGACCGCTGCCTCCTCCCTCGTAGAGAGGATCCATGTTGCTTTCGGGAGGACAACGTTTCCCGAAGCATGCACTTGGGGCCACAAACGAGACATCCTATTCATAGCACGCAAGTCTTCTCGCACTCCTCTCAAGTCTTTGGAACAACCAAGTGTGCCCAAATAGTAGCCCCCACATTCTTGAAGATATGCATAGGATCCAAGAGATGATTGATTTGTAACTGACCCCAATAAGGAAGCTCATGAAAGATCGATAGCCTCTTCATACCAGGAGGAGTTTCCTCTCCATTCACCCTCCAAGCTTGAATCCAGTCACTTGCCTTCAAATATGATGGTGGTGGATCAAGCTGACCTCCACGTGCGAGATGGTTGAGCGGAAGGTGTTGAGCATGACCTTCATAAACATTTTTCCTCATATGTTTGGAGTAGCATGCAAGCAATTTCAAACCTGATCCACAAACAGGACAAGCATGGCACCCACTTGTAACAAGTCCTGCACGCGTGCATGAATGTGTTAGTATAAGACATGCATGCGAAAGAGAGTCATAAAAGCATAATCCTATATTATACATGTAGAGACACAACCACGTACCTGTGCACTCTCCATATCCTGGGTAGTCATGCATGGTCCACATCAAGATACCCCTGACCAAAATATCATTGGTATGTCAAGGAGCTCTGGAAATATCAAAGACCCGCACTCCTATCCATAATATTTGTAACTCCTCTATCAAAGGTGCCATGTACACGTCCATATTTTTTGCCTTGTACTTTCCTGGCACAAGTAGTGCAAGCATGAGGTGTCCCTTTTTTATTATTAGCCATGGTGGGATATTGTAATTCACCACGACTATGGGCCATGTCGACCAAGATGTCGAGCGTAACCCGAAAGGATTCACGCCGTCCATGCCGAGCCTAAGATGTAAGTTGCATGGCTCCCTCGCAAAGTCCGGCCACTGATTGTATATGTGCTTCCAAACTGCACAATCTACGGGAATCCTCAATGTGTCATCAGTGGACCGATGAGATGCATGCCATGTCATCAACTCCGCTATGGATTTGCATCGGAACATGTGTTGTATTCTTGCAATGATGGAAAGTGTCTCAAGACCTTTACCGATATCTGCCTACCCTGCAAGTCATCTCTATATCATCGTTCCCCGCACTTTGGACAACTAGCCAAATCTCCATGCTCACAACGAAAGAGAATACAATCATTACAGCAAGCATGGATGGTATCATAATCCATACCCACCATTGTTAGCATCTTTTTCGCTTCATCTCTTGATGCGGGCATGGTATTTGGTGCAGGCAACATCTTCTGGAGCAACCTATCACAATTCAAACATACATAGGCTTCGAACAATGATGATTCAGTATACACTAATCCATACATGATGATTCTCAAAACAAACAATATCCAAATAATGAGTCAAATTAATGCAAGAGCTAACCTCATTAAGGCCGAGACACTTGTATCCGACCACCCATACTTTACTTGTAGATTCAAGATTGAGAGACAAGCACGTAGTTTAGGCATCCTAGCACCCTCGTACAATTGTGTTGATTGCAACTCTCACATTTTGACCTCAGACTCTAACATCACGTGTACATGGGATGTAGTGCCCCTAAAAATAGAATCCATCATGTTGACCATACCCTCGTCATCATCTGAGAGACTATAGTCTTGCTCAAAGTGTGAAGGTGTATGCGTACCCTCGTCAGCCTCCTCATCTTGTTTTAAGATTTCGTGTAAATATAAGATCTTGTATTTCTTGGTATCCAATATTAACCGCGAACTTAAATAGCTTTGACTTACCGATAATCCATCAACATGTGCAACACCAATGGTGGGTATTGGTTCGGGCTCCTCCCCATACATCCGCAAGTGGCACATGATAATACGACATTGATGTCGTACTTCTCGCTTCCAATGAGTGCAATGAAAGTATAACCTCTCCGTAAGCCACTTTGTGCTCCCGAGCATTGGTGCATCATCGGACGAGCTTCCACTCGTCCCTTCCATCTACACTTATAAAATCACAACGTATTAACAGTTATAAAATAGCATCTATGAGCTTCTTTTTTAACTAACACAACAACACAAAGCAACTATAGACGCGCTTGGTAGACGCGCAAAATAGCGGGCACGTCTATAGGCGTTGTTCTAGTTGAGAAATTACGGGCGCGTTTATTAGCGCGGCTAAATGCTCGTCTATTTGCGCGTCAATCACCGCGTCTATTTGCACGTTTGATTTGAGAAAATACGGGCCCGTCTAACATCCTGTTTATTAGCGCGCGTCTATTTGCACGTGTATTTGCGTGTTTATTTGCACGTTTACACTGAGAATCAGACGCGCATTTAGACGCGTAAATAGACGCGCTCCAGAGAATATAGAAAGTGAGATTTTGGTGTACATCATTGCTTTCCAAACATTGCCCATGATTACCAAAGCACATAATTTTTTGCAAGCCCACATATACAAGAATTAAGGGAAATGAGGAGAATGAGACAATATGTAAAATAGTTTTGCCAATATCAATTGTGGGGCTACGGTTCAATCTCATCCTCAATGAGATCAACCCTTGCCAAACTATCTACTTCAAAATCCAAACAAGTGTTTAGATCTACAAATACATTCAACCCACTACTACTTGTGCCACTCATGTGCTCATCGAAATCAAGATCTCCAATGGTAGGCTCGTCCTCACGGGTAATGCCGGCCTCAATATCTATATCTCCTATCTCATGATCATCCTCCTCTCTTGTATCACGGTCATCATCACGTCCATGGCCATGATCATCCTCCATATGCTCCATATTAGTATATGTACTATACATCACTTTGGAACGTGGCATAATAGGTATGACATGCCACCACCTATTATTATCCACCATTGGTTGATAGACAACCTAATTCAAACACAAATACAATCATGTTACTTTTCTTGCATCAAATATTTAAAAGCGAGTATTTTTATGTGTGTGCACAGTACCTGTTCACATTGTTGCGGTAGTATTAGTGTGTCCTTCCTACTTTGCCAAAACTTTGTGGAGTCAATAGTTACAAAGCCACTTGCATGGCATTTGATTGTTGCATTAGGGCCTCTTTCCACCACGTCCTTAAACCACTTTACATCCAAAACATACACAAAGAAGCGTCGAAAGTCAAGCATAATGATATCTTGGATTATGGCACAATAATCATCCATGACTCCATTGGCTCCCTCAAAGCTAGCAATGACGCCGCAATCTTGTGTGTTTCTCTTATCATCAATCCGTTGTGTTCGAAAATGCTTGCCCTCACACCATATAGCATTGAACATAGTGCACTACACCAAGAAAAAATCAATTAAATAAGCAATCTAAATTATAAAAACCTCCTAACTTATGCATAACATTCTATGTACCGACCTTGCTCATGCATCCCCTAGCATACTCCCATTCTTCCATTGTGATATGCATCCCCTCGTCTTTCTCTGCTTTCTCCATTTCATCAAGTAGCCAATCCACATGAATATCCTTTGGAAGTGCTCTTAGACGCTGAGGGTATGGCACACGAGATCCGTGGTGTGTACGAAAGAGGGCCCTTTCTTCTTGTCTTCTTGCCTTTGCATCCTCGTATCTTGTCACCCATCTTTTCATCACATCACTATTAAGCACGCAAAAGAGGTTGATACTATTACGCAACTCCGTGTCTATTACTTTGTTGTGTCCTTTTCCTTGAGGCACAATAGAGGTCATCCTTAGGTCTTCATCATCTCTCCATAGTCATGGGAGAGAGCTATCCACATCAACAAGAAACTCAGAAATATATACAAGTGACTCTTGTACCAACCAACCCTCGGCCATGCTACCTTCGGGTCTTGCATTTTGTCTCACGAAGCCCTTCAAGGTCTTCATGAAGCGCTCGAGGAAGAACAACCATCGTGCATGTATAGTACCGCATATAGCAATCTCATCCACCAAATGCACTATGAGATGTAGTTGGCTTGTGAGAATAGAACGTGGAAATGTCTCCTCCACTAAACAAACCGCCTCCACTGACATAACTCGAGCATTCTCAAGCATGGTGGGATCTATTTCCTTTGAGCTCACATACCTCACAAGCTCGCCCATCTTGTAAATACAATCTTTCACGTCCTTTGATGCACTACGTGAAATGCTAGTAGGTAGTATGAACTGAACCCGCGAGGAGGTGGTTGATTAGTTGCTTATAGCTATTCACTCACAAATTTGAAAGGAAAAAGATATTATGCATATAAAATACTTACTTGGAGCATCTTGTGCCAATCATGAGATTTCAAGCCATATAATTGCTCTACACCTCTTTTCTTGCTCTTTGTAAAGGCTCCCTTCAAACACCTCACGCATCCAGTGGGAGTACGAATTGTAGTAATAGCGCGCTTCACTGTCGCCATCTCTAGCTTTGATAACATCCACGGTGCACGAGGTAAAAAAACACGCCCATTTGGTCTCTCTTGAGGCCAAGCTTCACGCATCCTCCCTGTGGTACGTAGATCCTCCCTTATGCCTGCCGAATCTCATGTCCCATTCAAATGCTCCCAAATGGTAGATGCCACATTCTTGAAGATATGCATGGGATCGAGCAGGTGATTGATCTTGAGGTGGGACCAATATGGTAAACGATAAAAGATGGAGTATCTAAACAAAATAAAGTGTTAGCGTGCAATCCTCACTTTCAACCAATATAGCCAATCTTTACTTCCAGCTAATAGTTACAAATCCTTACCGGCTCATGCCAAGTGGTGGAGTCGTCGTGGAACCGTCCCAAATTCTCATCCAATCTCCCGCGGTGAGTGATTGTGGGAGGACTTCATTCCAAGGGGCAACATATCTAGGATGATCAGGTGGGAGAAATCGATGGTGATTCTCATAGATGACCTTATTTAATGCGTCTGCCCGTGAGGCAACTAGCGAAGGACCACAAACAAGACATGCATGGTAACCCGATGTAGTGAGACCTGAAACAATAGATGCAATTAAGAGTGGAAGGTGGGTTTAGGGTGCCACGTCCTTGCCTATTCATAATTAAAAAATGCAATGCTTACGTGAACACTCGCCATAGCCTGGGAAGTCATGCATCGTCCACATCAAGACTGCTTTGCAGTTGAAGTCTCGTGACGAGGGAGGCCTGCTCACATCATGCACCTCGATACCTCTCCAAAGTATCTCTAGCTCATCAATCAAAGGCTCCAAATAGACATCAGGGTTTTTGACTTTATGTTTCCCTGGAATTAGAAGGGACAGCATGACATGTCCTTTCTTAATAGCCATAGAGGGTGGAAGATTGTAATTCACCAATACCACTGGCCATACACTGTAAGACGTGCTTTTGAGACCAAATGGGTTCACACCGTCCATACCCAATCCAAGTCTCAAGCTCCTAGGTTCTTCCTTGAAGCTTGGCCATGTGTCTTCAATATGCTTCCACGCAGGAGAGTCCGCGGGAGTTTTCCACTTGCCATCGGTTGATCGATGGGAGGAATGCCATGACATGAGCTCTGCAATAGATTTGCACTTGAACATATGTTGGATGCGAGGGATTATGGGAAAATGTCGCAATACCTTACGAGGCACGTCCAAGGTTTTGAGATCTGCTCTATATCTTGCCTCTTCACAGATAGGACACTCTCTTGCATCCTTATGTAGTCCACGAAACAAAACGCAATCGTTGACACATGCATGGATGCGCTTGTAATCTAATCCTCCAAGACAGGTCACATGTTGCCTTGCCATATCTCTTGAGGTCGGTAATTTATTCTCCCTTGGAAGCATTTTACACAATAGCCTGCACGTGAAGACCATAAATGAGGAAAAGCATTCGAGTAATTGACCCACGCGCACAATTCACCATGTTTGCAAAATCGACTTTAAAGCTTACTTGAGTAATGCATTCAAACTTGCATTGCTCCATCCATAGATGGTTTGCAAGTTTAGTAACTTAAGGGAGGCACGTAGAACAGAGAATGTGCACCCCTCAAACAGTGGAGTCGATGCTGCGGTAAAAAGATCATCCTACTCCATGCTATTATCCCTCCCTTGATGGACATATAAATCCCGCACCATATCATCAAACACCTCCTCCTCCACGGCTTCATGAGGTAATGGTGGAGGGCTACTATTACCATCACTCCATGCATCCGTAACGGTCCCTCCTGAAGATCCCACCTCATATCGCCGACGCTTCGCCTCCTCACGACGGGCATAGGGTAACATGTGCGGGTGTGGCACTGCATCCTGTATCAAATTAAAACGGGATCATTATAACTCAGACATATGAACACCCATAGGTATCTCAATCAACCTTAACTTACAAATCCTTACCCTGTTTATGGTCACATCCCATTCTCCATACTTTGAGATATGATTGAGCGTAATCCTGCGTGCACGATACATGTTTCCTCGACATCGATCACACAGACATTTGATTTTTTGCTCCAACCACATCTCGCGATGGTGGATACGGAGGGATTCATCCTCACTGGAGCTGCTTGTTGAAGATGGAGACATCCTACAAACAAACAACCCACCAAATTTGCTCTTCTTCAAATGGTTAACTTAAAAAACTCTGTGTTGCGTCTATCGCCGCGTCTATCGTCGCGTTTAATCTCGCGTCTAATTGCGCGTCTAAATGCCCGTCTACTCTGTGTATTCAGACGCGACTATAAACGCGCTAATAGACGCGCTAATAGACGAGACTATACCCACGACTTTTAAACCTGCTTTTCGGCGCGCCGCTCGCTTTGCTTTTCTTTTGACTACTTAAACTTCGCGAGCGGCCTTCTTCCTTCTTTATTAGCACTTCTATAGATTCGAAGCTTAAGAGAGAGCCTCCCATACACAGTTCCAAGCTTTCACTCAAGACAAAGGGACCGTACCTACACAGCTTGCTTCCAAGCCTAAAGAAGAGGAGGAGTACGAACAAGGAGAAGAAACAAGTTTGGAAAAGAAAGATCCTTCCATACCTTTTTCCAAGTAAGTCCTTTTGAAGTTGTTCTTGCTTGCTATTTCCAGTTTTGTACTTTTTCGCATCCACGAAATGCAGCATCTAGGTATGAGCGACACGTTCTTTTGTCGGGCGAAACGTCCTTTTCGACTTTTGAGTATTATCGACTGTCGGAGCGCGTGTATAGAGGCGTTTGAGGGCGCGTCTAAACGCGCGTCTACAGGCGCGTCTATATGCGCGTCTGGGTTCTCATAGACACTCACAGACGCGTATATAGATGCCCAAACAGACGCTCTGTTAAACGGAGTTTTAAACGAAATGTTAGACGCGGATTTTAACGAATTGTTAGATGGATTGATGAACGGACTGTTAGACGCGCTTTTACTTGAATTGTTAAACGCTCTGTTAGATGCGTTCATAGACGCGCAAATCAGACGGGTCTATAGACGCGCTCTGATAGAGCCTCTTTTTTTTTTCCCCCTTTCTTCTCAGCTCCCAAAGTAATAGATTTGTTTATTTTTTTCCAGTTTAACATGTGGGGAGGAAGTGCTTCTAGCTCACCTGATCCGCGTGAATCGATATGGAAGGATTTATATAATATTTTAGGGCACCCTCCTAATCCTGCGGAGTTATACGGGTACATGACGGGTACCCTTAACACTCCCCAGGAGTCAGCACTACAGACTCCGAGCCACCCCACACCGCTTGAGATCACCCCAGCGGAGTCCGCACAGCTGTCTTATGCCCCGTCTTATGCCCCTTCCCTCGTACCGTCTTATGCCCCTTCCCCCATGCCGTCTTATGTCCCTTCTGCCATCCCGTCTTATGCCCCTTCCCCCATGCCTTCAGGAGGTCCTTCTGCCTCAGCGAGCCGTCGACGTACTCCCCAGCTGTCGAGACTCGGTTCTCCAGCTACGAGTGGTCAGCGTAGTCCCGCGCAGTCCCCAGCTACGTGGCCAGCGTACGAGCTCGACACGACATGGTAGCACGCGTAGTAGCAGGGAGAGCGGTGGCGGATGCTGCTTTGGGCCATGTGGCAGTGAGGAGGATGATGATTCAGATGATTTAGACGTGCCTCTGGGTGATGGTACGATTTATTATGACATCACCCAGACAGGAGGCATCTTGATGGATGCGCGAGGGAAGGACATAATGGCCTTCATGCGCTCTGTAATTGCTAACAATTACAGAGATTGCTTTATCCACTATAAAGACCACCCAAAGAGGTTGGCTGATGAGACCCTCGCTACTGTTCGCTCTAGGTATCCTAACCCCCCCAATCGCCAGTTCACAGATAAATGGGGAAAGTCAAAGATTGTTACAATACTTAGCAATACAAGATCTTCCCTTAAGAGGCAGGCACTAGCGGAGCTTGCCAGACTTGAGGCAGGTCAACCTCCAAGGGGCCCGCCCCACACCGCTCACAAGCGTGAGTGGAAGAAGGCAATGAAGTCAGCGAGGGAGGAGCCCAGTCTGCAGCACGTGGAGGCACGAAGGATCCAGATGGAGGAATATGGGAGCGCGCATTTTGGAGCAGGGGGTGTTGAATCATGGGAGGCCCAATTTATAAGTATCGATCTCAAATTATATTGCTTATGTAGTTTATTAGGAGGTTGGTTGTTTCTTTGTACTAATCCCTTCACAAAGTGTATCGCAGTCATGCAGCTTGAGATCGTGGGTAGATACCCTACTCCAGTGGAGACAGCCTACCACCGCCACCATCACAAAGGAGATACATGGAGGCACTTCTATGATGACGGGTTGATTACTGAGGAGCAGTATACCCGAGCTACTGGACAGGCCCCCCAGGTATTTGAAAGTAATTAAATAATGCCAAAATTATAAGTAAAGATTTGATTTTTCATACATTGATATATGTTGTTCCTTGTTTACAGGCCCGTGCACAAGACGATGAGGAAGAGGAGGAAGGAGGCGCAGAAGGGAGCGCAGAAGGGAGCGTGGAAGGGAGCGAGGACCTAGAGAACATAGATTAGTCGTATAAGTAATGCTAGCTACTCTTTTTTGTACTTAAAGCCACTATTACATAGAGAACTGTTAGATGGATTGATGAACGGACTGTTAGACGCGCTTTTACTTGAATTGTTAAACGCTCTGTTAGATGCGTTCATAGACGCGCAAATCAGACGGGTCTATAGACGCGCTCTGATAGAGCCTCTTTTTTTTTTCCCCCTTTCTTCTCAGCTCCCAAAGTAATAGATTTGTTTATTTTTTTCCAGTTTAACATGTGGGGAGGAAGTGCTTCTAGCTCACCTGATCCGCGTGAATCGATATGGAAGGATTTATATAATATTTTAGGGCACCCTCCTAATCCTGCGGAGTTATACGGGTACATGACGGGTACCCTTAACACTCCCCAGGAGTCAGCACTACAGAATCCGAGCCACCCCACACCGCTTGAGATCACCCCAGCGGAGTCCGCACAGCCGTCTTATGCCCCGTCTTATGCCCCTTCCCTCGTACCGTCTTATGCCCCTTCCCCCATGCCGTCTTATGTCCCTTCTGCCATCCCGTCTTATGCCCCTTCCCCCATGCCTTCAGGAGGTCCTTCTGCCTCAGCGAGCCGTCGACGTACTCCCCAGCTGTCGAGACTCGGTTCTCCAGCTACGAGTGGTCAGCGTAGTCCCGCGCAGTCCCCAGCTACGTGGCCAGCGTACGAGCTCGACACGACATGGTAGCACGCGTAGTAGCAGGGAGAGCGGTGGCGGATGCTGCTTTGGGCCATGTGGCAGTGAGGAGGATGATGATTCAGATGATTTAGACGTGCCTCTGGGTGATGGTACGATTTATTATGACATCACCCAGACAGGAGGCATCTTGATGGATGCGCGAGGGAAGGACATAATGGCCTTCATGCGCTCTGTAATTGCTAACAATTACAGAGATTGCTTTATCCACTATAAAGACCACCCAAAGAGGTTGGCTGATAAGACCCTCGCTACTGTTCGCTCTAGGTATCCTAACCCCCCCAATCGCCAGCTCACAGATAAATGGGGGAAGTCAAAGATTGTTACGATACTTAGCAATAAAAGATCTTCCCTTAAGAGGCAGGCACTAGCGGAGCTTGCCAGACTTGAGGCAGGTCAACCTCCAAGGGGCCCGCCCCACACCGCTCAGAAGCGTGAGTGGAAGAAGGCAATGAAGTCAGCGAGGGAGGAGCCCAGTCTACAGCACGTGGAGGCACGGAGGATCCAGATGGAGGAGTATGGGAGCGCGCATTTTGGAGCAGGGGGTGTTGAATCATGGGAGGCCCAATTTGTAAGTATCGATCTCAAATTATATTGCTTATGTAGTTTATTAGGAGGTTGGTTGTTTCTTTGTACTAATCCCTCCACAAAGTGTATCGCGGTCATGCAGCTTGAGATCGTGGGCAGATACCCTACTCTAGTGGAGACAGCCTACCACCGCCACCATCGCAGAGGAGATACATGGAGGCACTTCTATGATGACGGGTTGATTACTGAGGAGCAGTATACCCGAGCTACTGGACAGGCCCCCCAGGTATATTTTGAAAGTAATTAAATAATGCCAAAATTATAAGTAAATATTTAATTTTTCATACATTGATATATGTTGTCCCTTGTTTACAGGGCGCCCCTGCACAAGACGACGAGGAAGGAGGTGCAGAAGGCAGCGCAGAAGGCAGCGCAGAAGGGAGCATGGAAGGCAGCGAGGATTAGTCGTACAAGTAGTGCTACTATTCTTTTTTGTACTTAAAGCCATTGGCTTGGCTTCGTGCCTCTTGTATATAGACTCCTCTTATTTTTTGTACTTGAAGCCACATGACATGGCTTAGCTTCCTTATTTTTTGTACTTGGAGCCACATGATGTGGCTTAGCTTCGTGCTATATGTATATACAAGCACTTTTTGAGCTTTCAATTTTATTGCGTTTTGGAGTTGTAATATTTTATTTGGAATTGTAATTAAAATGCGGTTGGCTGTAAGAATTGAATTACAGAATGTGGATATGGGATTCTTGTAACTATATAGCATACACAACATACACAGTATTCTGTAAAATTAAAAAAAAAAAAGGCGCGTCTATCAGTGCGTTTAAAACCGCGTTTATATTCGCGTCTGTCTGTTCGACTTGCGTCTATATGTGCGTCTATCAAAGCGTTTATAGGCGCGTCTATTTACGCGTGTATAAGCACGTCTATATGCGCGTAAGTCTGATATATAGACGCGCAATTAGACGCGGGTCTCCTGACGTGCAAATAGACGCGCCCGTAAGTTTTTTATTTAGTTCATGAAACGCGTCTGTGCGCGCGTCTATGGGTGCTTTGTCTTGTTGTGTAAGAACATAAAGTGTCTTAAAGTGTCGCTATATAGCGACGTTTTGCTCTGTTCCGTCGCTATATAGTGACACTTTTGATTAAAAAAGTCGCTATATAGTGACGAAAAAGCATCGCTATATAGCGATGCTGTGGGTTAAAACCAAAACCCGATGCGACGCGTGGCGCTTTCTTTAGCACTCTCTAATCTTTCAAGTAAGCAAGGCAATCTCTCCTCCCACCTATTTTCGATGACCTCCCACCTATTTCTGATGACCTCCCACTCTATTCTCCACTCCTCACCCCTCTCCTAGCTCTTGTGCTCCCTCTCCACCCTTCTCTCTCTTTGGTTTCTTGAAAGGAAGTTTTTCAAGAGGTGAGTCTCTTTCAACAATGTAGGTAGGTTTTTTGTTAGATTTCATTTTGTGAGTGCTTCTCCTTGTATTGCTAAACCTGTAAACTAGTTTTCATGCTTGATTTCAAAGGATTGAAACAAAAAACGAGATTTCAAGAAAGAAAGAAGACTCACCTCTTCTAGTCTTTTTTGTATTTATCTTCCTTCTCTTTCTCCTTGTCTCCTCAATCTCCTCTTTTCAAGAAGTTGCTTTTGTAATCTCGTCCTTCTTCTAACATCTTATTTGAAAAATGGTATGTTTCCTCTCTTTTGTACAACCAGTCAACACCGAGCGGGACATACTATTCCAGGTAAGTGCTTCCTCTTTTTTCCATTTGTTATTTTTGTTATTTGCATTGGCCTGCAGCTAGCGCTAGCTGTAGTGATGGGCGTAGGAACTCCTCTTATGCATACGCATAAGCATGAGCATAAGAGAAGAAGACATATGCTCATGCTTATGCTTATGCATGAGCATAAGAGAAGTAGACATATGCTCATGCATAAGCATGAGCATATGTCTCCTTCTCTTTACTTTCCCTCTTCTTCTCTCTTTCTTTCCCTCTTTTTCCCTTTTTCCAATCTCTCTTTCCTTTCCCTCTTCTTCTCTCTTCTCCTCTTTTCCCCCCTCTTTTTCCTCTTTCATGCTCATGTTCTTATGCTCATGCATAAGCATAAGCATGAGCATATGTCTCCGTCTCTTATGCTTATGCTTATGCATAAGACTCCTCTTATGCATAAGCATAAGCATGAGCATAAGAGAAGAAGACATATGCTTATGCATGAGCATAAGAGAAGTCGACATATGCTCATGCATAAGCATGAGCATATGTCTCTTTTTCCCTCTTCTTCTCTCTTTCTTTCCCTCTTTCCCCTTTTCCAATATCTCTTTCCTTTCCCCCTTCTTCTCTCTTCTCCTCTTTTCCCCTCTTTTCCCTCTTTCATACTCATGTTCTTATGCTCATGCATAAGCATAAGCATGAGCATATGTCTTCTCTTATGCTCATGCTTATGCTTATGCATGAGCATAAGAGAAGTAGACATATGCTCATGCATAAGCATGAGCATATGTCTCTTTTTCCCTCTTTCCTCTTTTCGCCCCTCTTCCCCATCTTCTTCTCTCTTTCCCCTCTTCTTTCCCTCCTTTCCTTCTCCTCCTTCTCCTTTCCTCTTTCAATCTCTTGCCCCCTCCTCTTTTCTCTTTCCCTCCTCTTCTCTCTTTCTTTCCCTTTTTTTCCCTTTTTCCAAACTCTCTTTCCTTTCCCTCTTCTTCTCTCTTCTCCTCTTTTCCCCCCTCTTTTTCCTCTTTCATGCTCATGTTCTTATGCTCATGCATAAGCATAAGCATGAGCATATGTCTCTTTTTCCCTCTTTACTTTCCCTCTTCTTCTCTCTTTCTCTCCCTCTTTCCCCTTTTCCAATCTCTCTTTCCTTTCCCTCTTCTTCTCTCTTCTCCTCTTTTCCCCTCTTTTCCCTCTTTCATGCTCATCTCATGCTCATGTTCTTATGCTCATGCATAAGCATAAGCATGAGCATATGTCTTCTTCTCTTATGCTCATGCTTATGCTTATGCATAAGAGGAGTCTTATGCATAAGCATAAGCATGAGCATAAGAGAAGAAGACATATGCTCATGCTTATGCTTATGCATGAGCATAAGAGAAGTAGACATATGCTCATGCATAAGCATGAGCATATGTCTCTTTTTCCCTCTTTCCCCTTTTCCCCCCTCTTCCCCATCTTCTTCTCTCTTTCCCCTCTTCTTTCCCTCCTTTCCTTCTCCTTCTCCTTCTCCTTCCCTCTTTCAATCTCTTTCCCCCTCCTCTTCTCTCTTTCCCTCTTCTTCTCTCTTTCTTTCCCTCTTTCCCCTTTTCCAATCTCTCTTTCCTTTCCCTCTTCTTCTCTCTTCTCCTCTTTTCCCTCCTCTTTTCCTCCTCTTCTCGTCTTTTAATTCCCTCCTCTTTTCCCTCCTCTTCTCCTCTTTTCCCTCGTCTTTTCCTCTTCTTCCTCTTTTCTTCTTCCTCTTCTTTCCCTCTTCTTCCTCTTCTTTCCCTCTTTCCTTTCCCTCTTCTTCCTCCTGCCTATGCCTATGCCTATGCTTATGTTTGTTTTTTATTTTTTGTTTTCGTGTTTGTGTCTATGTTAGACATGGGATCACGTCGCACGTCCGACGAGTACGGACAGCCTCGTAGGAGGAGACATCATGATCTATATGCTCCAGAGGACTTTGATTCCTCTCAGGGAACACATGAGGGGACTATACCCCTAGTGTGACTCCTCTCGGACCTAGCACTGCGACTACCCCTGGTCCGACTCCTCTCGGATGTAGCACTGTGACTACCCCTCGGGGAACTCCTTTGCTAGCCGTGCATGGCTTTGTTGGGAGTCCCGACGAGTTTGTAGTGCAGATGAGCGATGAGGAGGCAGTGAGATTCTTCTCTCTGCTATCTCAGAGGACCTTAGCAATTCCCTCCCCTACACCGACAGCTGGTCGTACTGCCCAGCCATCCTCTCATGTCCCTTCGACCGAGGGGTCATCACCTGCGCATGCCTCTCGTAAGGGAAGGAAGAGTAGGAGGGAAAGCTTATGTTGTGCTGACTCGGGAGATGTAGACGAGTCAGCACACTCACATCCCTACAGGTCTCCACTTGGTCCAGAGACACAATATCAGTCAGGTCCCTTGCCCTCTCCTACTCCCACTGCTACTTCTCACTCCAGAAGCGCTCGCACAGCTTCCACTTCTTCTGACTCTACTACCATCAGTCCTCCTTACTCATCAGGGGATCTCTCCTATCAAATCACGGCTGCCAGAGAGATAACAAAAGATAGAAAGGGCAAACCAGTGATGGCCACCATGAGGCGGTTGATGAGCCATCACTTCAAGAGCGGTATTGCTATCGATTGGCGGTATCAAGATGACCAAAAGAAGCAGGCGATCGTCGATGAATTAAAACAAAAATACCCTAACCCGCCAAATTGGGAGTTTAATGAGAATTATATGCGAGAGCACATAGGTTTGGTCTTGAAGCATCGTAGATCAACCTTGCGTACTTATATCACAAAGGGGTTGGCTAAACCCAACTGGGCAGACAAAGCTGATTGGAAGTTCTTCAAGAAGCAGAATAGGGACCATCTCGAAATGTTTGAGGGTCAGAGGAGGGCTGCAAAGAGATGAATGGACATCGTAGGTACTTCACACTTTGGTGCAGGCAGACGGTTGGTGTTCGAGGCAACCGTGGTAAGTCTACTTCTTCTCATTTAATGTATTGTT
Source organism: Dipteris shenzhenensis (assembly GCF_047967505.1). Lineage (NCBI taxonomy): Eukaryota > Viridiplantae > Streptophyta > Polypodiopsida > Gleicheniales > Dipteridaceae > Dipteris > Dipteris shenzhenensis. The sequence goes on from NC_141606.1 coordinate 11,157,435, forward strand.
CTATTTGTTTTACTACATATTACATGCACTTTAGCTAACTCTAACTCTCGTAAATTGGATCCACAGCAAGCTGCAATGGGTCATTTTCCTACAAATGCAGAGACGCGACACGCATTTCGTATAGAAACAAAGCCGTGGTTTATTGAGCAGGAGGCAATGGGAGCAACGGTCGATTGGGTTGAGGTGGCTGCTCGCATGGTATAAGTCTACTCCTACTTGTAATCTCACTTTTTTAATTGTTTTATTCTTTAAGTTCTAATCTAATTTTTAATTTATATGGTTCACTCTTAGGGTCAAAGCTCAAGCGTCCCATCACCGGAGGCGAGCGATCACCAGGGCCAGGGATCAGATGCACGTGATGAGGATCAGGGAGAAGGTGCAGCTCACGAGGACCAAGGATCAGGCTAACAAGATGAGGACGAGGACGATGAGGACGATTCGAATGAGTAGTAGTAGTAGTAGTAGTAGCAGTTTGCATTTTCTTCACCATGTATGTCATTTTTGTATATCCGCTCGTTTGAACAATTTTGTATCACCCTTTCAAAAGGGTAATTTTGTAACAAACAATGTTGTATATGTTCGACATGTATATGCTTTTGTTGCTCGATCATTTCATTTGAGCAATTTTGTATCACCCTTTTTGCAAGGGAAATTTTGTTATAAAAAACTTTTTTTTGTAATTACAAAAAAAAAAAAGCATTAGTGGGGCAAAACAGGGCTTGCTATGGCCTTGTTTCGCCCCACTAATGCTTTTTTAAAAGTTCTGTTAATCGTCGCTATATAGCGACGTTTACCAGTGTCACTATATAGCGACGATTATTAGTGTCGCTATATAGCGACATTTAACAACGTCGCTATATAGCGACGGTTCCTTTTTGACGCTTTTTATGACTTTAATAATGACGTTTGCACCCGTAAAAAAAAAATTTAATGTAAAAAGTGTCGGTATTTTCATCGAAAAAGGGCCTATGTCTTGTAGTGAAACACCTTTCGTCCTGTCCGCTTCTTATAGTTGTCCTTTCTATTTGGAGAAACTCTCGTATTTTTGTGGCCAAAACTTCGTCACTGTAGCAATGACTTCTGCACTTAAGCTGTCTCTCATTTTCTTGCATTCTATTCAAGCCCATGGACTTCTTAGATCGGGATGATTGTGCATTGCTTCTGCTCTACGTTCAACCGTTGGAGCCACGTTGGTCCTTTTGATTGACAACATCTTTGACATTGTGCGCCCAAGCCATTTATCCTCTGTTTCAGGGGACACCAACATAGCTAATGTCGCCCTCTTTGCAGCTAGTTGATCTAAGTTGTGCAGCCCTTTCACTTTCTGAGGTTAGAGAGCATCGCCTCTTGGGCATGCATCTCCCGAGGTGTTGGTAGGGTTGTTACTCTACGAACTTTAGTGTGCAAGCTAAAGCTTGTGAAGACTTGAGATTGGTAATCACCTGAATGGCCTGATGTTGCTGCCTCGAATGCTCCCACCAATCATGACACCATAGCTCATGTTCTTCACTCCGGTGGCAATGATCAAATGGGTGCATCTGCAACCGCTTCTTGCTGCTGCTCTGCAAGGAGTCTTCTTTGTTCTCGTTGTTTCTCCCTTCGCAGATGTTGCAAAAGTGTCTTCCACTACCGATTCGATACCGTGCCAGCGCTTTCCTCGACCCGCACTCTGTTCCTTGTGCCTTGACCTGGATTTTCGGCTTTCCTATCTTGCAGCCTTTGTCTGCTTCTCTTGCAAGCCATGGCGAGCTGCATGTTGCCATTGACGCCATGGCCACAATCAGTCCAAAATACACCTAGAGAAGCTAGCTGGTGAGGCAAGCAAAGAATAGAAGACAACTTACCCGAAAGAAGACAATGGCAAACCAAAGTCTGCGCAAGGTCACATCAAGGTGTGTGTGGGTTGTAGGGCGTTTGCAGGATGGGGGCAAGTTGCAAGTACTTAAATTTGATGGGCGGGAGGTGTGAAAACTCAAAATTTGCGGGAATAGCAAAATTTCAGCCATCGGTTTTTCCCCCTCTGATGATACACGTCAGTAGAATTGGATATCCCAAACAAGTGCAATGTGGCCTAAAACGCTTCAAAACACAAATAGGCCAAAGGGCATGCTATCGGGTTTGATGCTGTGTATTATTAAATGCAATGACCTTTGGCATGCTTATGAGCCATATAGCAAGCAATTGCATGGAAAAATAAACAAATCAAAATTGTAAATAATGTTGGATTTATTAAAATATATTTGCACATGCACAAATTGCACTTTTCCAACTTCTTCCATTTTAGGGTGAATCTAGATACCAATACCAACAACTATCAATGTTTTAAGACCACCATGCACTAGTCCCAATAGTTTGGATTCCAAAGTTTCAATTTCAACAAATCAAAAGAAAGTTATGGAGCGTGCCCTCAAATGGGTATGCATCACTTAGCACAGCATTGGAGGCCCATTAACCCATGCATAATTATCTCATTTAGGTGTCTCCTTAGGTTGAGGAGAAGCTCATGTAATGTACTTTAGAATGATTACTTGGTTGCATGTATGTAAAGAACAAAATTTTAATGTTTTTGAATAAATTTCTATATCCTATAGTCTTTAGGATGCATGCTTCACATGCAACATAGCACTTATAATGCTTTAACGGTCTCATTACAAATCCTTATTCCATAATTTTTTGCTCTCATGTTCAAGTTGGAATGTGTACTACAACTTGAAGACAAAGTTTGCTGAATTCCATTGAGCAATGCATAAGTTATGGGTCATGCAAGATACTCATATATAGAAAAGTCTATAAACCTCACCAAAAATGGCTACACCCAAGCAAACAATGACTTGCCAAGAAGGTGTAAAATCAAGCTATAGCTAAGCGCAACATTACCAAGAAGCAAGGAAAGAGCATGTTAGAAGGTAGACCACCCGGGCTGGTATGACCACCTGATGCCGAAAATGGAATCCAAGGAGACGAGTTGAGAGCAACACTTAATCTTGTGATATTGAATGAACCGATAGAGTAGCACTTACTAAGAGCATAATCTAGAAAATTGGTGTAGCTGGTCGTGAGCAAAGAGTTAGAGGCTCAAAGGCAGAGATAGATTTATAGCTTGCACCCTGCGAGAGAGGGAGATTTGTGGGAAGGCACTCACGGAAGACCATCAATAGTATAAGAATGACGAGGACAGCTTGAGCACGAGAGGAACAAAGGCTAACAGAAGTAAGTTCAAATGCTTGTGCTTCTGCTCTTGATAGGAGATTATGCGAGGAAGAGGCGCAAGAGTAAGAATGGCATTTAGTTGAGCCACCATAGTTAGCTAGATAACTACCCAAAATGGGTTAGCAAAACCATTTTAGCTACCTTAATTGCACCGCTTGCCAAGCTATGCCATGTTGTCAATATTTAATACATCATTTTGCCAAGGGGATAGATTCTAAGACACAATTCTAGAAATTTCAATAATCATGGAAAAAAAAAAACCAAGTTCAATCCCAATAGCCTCGTAAAATTGCTCTTGCTATGGGAAAGAAAAGTGAGCAAAAAATTGATAGCCATCTAGTGTTGGCCAAACACATGTATGTGTGATCATATGTCGATATTAAATTAAAAATGTTATCACGTCACCATTAGAATTATCTAAGGTACCATCACCTGAGACAACAGGTAGTGGTATGTGTAAATGTGTAGGAGAGCGGAGAGAGAACAAGAGAAAGAGAGAGAGGAAAAGCGAGAGAGAGAAAGAGAGAGAGAGAGAGAGAGAGAGAGAGAGAGAGAGAGAGAGAGAGAGAGAGAGAGAGAGAGAGAGAAGGCTTAACCTAATCTAACCATTTAAGGTAAATTAAGAAGACAAAGAGTTAAAAAATGAACGGAGAGAGAGAGAGAGAGAGAGAGAGAGAGAGAGAGAGAGAGAGAGAATGTGTGTGTGTGTGATACAAACTTTCAAAGGTTGGAAGGGGTGTATGTATGCATGGGAGAGCATAGACCTTATGAGTATGGTATTTAAGCATAAGTAGTCATAGATAATTGATAGAGTCTTTAGGCAATTGTAGGGGTGGCACGACGAAGGGAGGCAAAGAATGAAGAGAAGGTTGTAGTAGAGGAGGCAGTAGGATCAGAGGTGGTCACGAGTGCAAATATAGCAGGTAAGGGCTTGGGAGGGTGAGCGGAGATCAAGTAAGAAGAGTGCAAAGGAGATGGCATGGTGGCGATGTAGTGACAAAAGGGCAGGGGCCACGCTCTAGTGGTAGATGAGGAATTGGTGGCTTGCTCTTGTTCTTCAGGACAACTGATTACTAGCATACCCAACACCATTTCCTCTAAAGTGGAATTTTAGCCATAGTTGCTAAAAAATGCCAGACTCCGCTAGCACCCTCACTTGTGGCAACCACTCCACCATCCTTCCCTTCCCCTTTTCCCTCTGCTTAAACCCCTCCATAGGCCCCCATCCTCCTCTTGCCCCTGACCCTCCTCCTCTATGGCCACCACCCCACAAAAAATTGTGAGCTCGCTCTCCTATAAGCCCCTCACCACTCCCCTTGCTTCCTCCCTTTCAACACCACAAAGCACCCAAACAATACATACACCATTGTCCCCTCCCCTTGCTCCCTCAACCACCTCATGGAATCCTCTTCCTACTCCTCTTCCATTGCTTTCTCTGCTCCTTCTCCTCCTTGTTCATCAGAATTCTCATAAGTATCAGTTGCCCTATTGCAATGTATTGGTGCCTCATCCTCCCTCAGCATAGATTTATCACCTCACTCTCCAGCTCATAGATCATGTTCACCATGGGTTTGCCACTTTATTAAACTCTGACTCCTTGATCCTGTCGATCATTTGAATCAGTATCTGGTAGATTGCATTTGAGAGGTTTTTTATCCAAAGATCCTTACCTATCTTGCTTCTATAGAGTGACAGAAGCTCAAGAATACTTGTGATCAAGCCATATTTTGCAATAGTATCAATCCTGATACTCTATATAAGAGTAAAGTCCTACAGTAATTGAACAAAATGACCCATATGGATTTTCACCTTGTTATCTTATAACTATTTTTATGAAATACAAATGTCTTACCATCTTATAGATTTGTCATTTAGTTTGGTTTCAGTTTGAGCTGTAGCCAATTAATATTCCGTGTAACAAAGATATCTTACCATTTCTAGGAAGTATGTCATTTCATGGCTTAGAAGTTATGCGGTTATTAATTGCAAACATCCTTTTGTGCTGGTTCTCAAAGGAAAGAAAGAAATCTTTGATACTTTGTAAAGTCGATTGGAGACATTCAAATTTATCATTTAGACATTCAATCTTAAGCTCAATTGTAGACTGGCCATCTTCAATAACCTTCAAAATTCCCACATACCAATGGACGGTCCTAATCCTCCATGTTGATCCTATGCTCCACATAGCTCCCGTCATCTTCTTGATTGTAACCATTTTTTATTGAGATAATATTTTTTGTATGACAACTATTTTGATGTTTGAAATAGCTAGCTCGCTTGCTAACCATCTAATCATTGCACTAGATTTAACTAGTAAGATAGTTCCAACCATCGGATTGGTTCCTACACTACACTTATTTATGAACTAGCCTAATCCATGGTTGACCTAAACCGGATTAATGAAACAACGAGGAAACAACAAGCTTCTTGGCCCTCTCTAGATAGTTTGGTGGTAAATTAAGGAGTTAAGAAGTAGCCTAGTGGTTGGAAAAAATAAGCTTGTTTGTTTTAGCTAGCCAGCTTGATAGTTGTAATAAGAACCTCCTTCATGAACCAAGCTAGGTAGCTTGCTAGCACTAACCAACCTAGTGGTTGCAATAGCAAGTTTGCTACTGCTATGTAGCTTATCAATTAGTTTAATCCATCCCAAAATATGTGCATCATATTTAAGGGCTTGGTTGGTAAGACAAGCAATTTAAGAAGGGCCTTAACAATTTTCCTAAGACAGAATGGTCTCTACAACGCCTCTAATATTGATTTTGTGGAAAAAATACTCATTTTAAGAACAAGATGAAATACAAAGTACACACTAGTATAGCAACTAGATAATAGTTTAAATGCATATCACCTACAACCATTTGTATAATTCTCCCAAGATGTTCACTATGTAAACCTTCCCTATATGATGTGTGTTGAATGAAAGAGATTCTGAGAACCACTTTTACTCCTTATGTATGTATATTTTCTATGATTCCATAAGATAATAAAGCCCCTATGGTTTAACATTGGTTTCACTGATAGCTAGAGGTTCTTCAAAAGCATGGAAAGCTAGAGTGCTTTATACCATCCATTTGAGTGTGGTATCTTACATATTGTTTAGTGAACTTCCTATGATGATTGTCTAATGGATACGAGTCTACCTAGAAACCTTGATTTTAAAAAGTATAATACAGACATCATTTATATGTTTCAAATAGCAAGTAATGTTTGTTTGATATACTTTTCTATTGCACTTATATTGATTAACCAAAGATGATCCCCAAGTATAGGGAAGAACAAGATAACAGTGGGTGTGGTCAGATGATGCTACCTCTCAAATTTCAGATAGCATATGGATTCCATTTTCTCTCAAGGTTTAAGCCCTGACTAGCCATGGTAAGGTATAAGCCTTGACTAGCCATGGCAAGGTTTAAACCTTGACTAGCCATGACAATGGGAAAAATGATATATGTGGTGCCATAATTAAGTGACCTCTTTATCAACATCAATTAACATTCCCTCAAGATAAGGCCTATACAACACTGATGATAACATGGGTCTAATCAACATACAATAAATAAAGCCTCATTAAAATTTTAATACATAGAGTGTTTATGAGGTGAACGTGGATGAAATACAAAAGAGAAACAGATATGACCATAGCACATGGCATTTCCATATATCCACCTTTCAGTCAGAACATGATAGATTTTTTGTTTGTAGAGTATGTGCATTATGATAAATGCAAGGACATTGCAACTATGAAGCAAATTATGGGAGCTATGCCACACTTTTACTCTATATAGAGATTGCATTGGAGAGACAAACAATGAACCTTAGTTTGGAGAGGGATTGGATAACCTCACAAATTCACTAGTGGGATAACTTTTTAGTCCTCACACCGATGAGAAGGAAGGAGATTACCCATACTTTGTGTTGCTATACAGAAAACCCAAACAAGGTTGAGGACACATTACATTTTAGGATCATTGGAAAACAAATTATGAGAAGAAAGATGTAATATTTGGAGGGGTCTTGGCCCTAAAAATCATCCAAGAAAGACCATAGATACAGATTGTTACAAAAGATTGTGTAAATGTTTGTCTACTCTTGTTTTGTTATAGCTACTATTAAGTTTCAAATACAAGTCGTACTTGGAGAAAAGAAGGGTGCAAGAATCTTCAAAATGGATGTAGCCACTCATGAGCACATCATGGATGTAGCCACCTCATGGGGTGCCTTGGAGTCATCCAAGTGACACTATCTAGAAGCTAGAATACTAGGTGTATAAATCATAAAATTACCTAGCCTATAAAATAAAGCAATGACTAATCCAGGAATAAAAATCTTCTAACAAGAAATGTACTGGCTATATATGCTCATTGAAAAACATATGTGAAATTGAGACAATACTATATTATCATTACGTAATGAAATTAAGCAATGTTATGGATTACATTTAGTCAACAAAGTTTACAATCCTTACAGGGACAATAATAGCAGCTCCAAGGTCACTTGTGAAGTAACCCAATTGGCCTACCATCATGAATATATTTTGAGGCATCTTCCTTTTTTTGTTGCTCATCTTGCTTAGAGGATCCTTCATCAGGGATCTTTTTTTGACTTCGTTTTGGGTGGAAATTCATGACTTGTAAAGCCACCATGAATTGCCTACCGTGAAGTCTAAGGCCTTGACGAGGAATCTATCTTAAATGTTTCTGTAATGTCAAACATTAGTACAAGTCAGGTAGCGATTCAATCCTATACCACCAAATAAATTCTACTACTCTTTTGCTCTAACCATCACTTGAAACAATGAAAAAGGCTTTTTAAGGTAGAGGGGCCAATACTATGGCCCCCCGTAATATGAAGGTAGGTGTCAGCTAATTTTGTGCATGCTTTTACTAAGTACTCCTCAAAGAAAAAGATGATATGTCAAGCTCTCCTTTCACATTGTTTTGAGGGATCATGCCTTAGTATTGGCCTTGATATTACCTAAGTGTTGGCTCTCATAGCTTTCCATGTTGCATAAATTTTTTGGAAAGTTTAAATATAAAAAGTAACTCCTTGTTACTTCTTTATGAGGCTGATACCTTCAAGTTTGAATTCTAACTTTATTCAGGCCATTATTGGCCATGGATTAGTGCTAACGAGACAGGTTGCCATAATGCTGGCCCCTTTAGCGTAATCATTATCAATGTCAAATTTCTGAGCCTCCCCCTTGCCTCCCCTTGGCAACCAAGAATTTGCTAGGGTTGGCGCCTTTTCATATAGTAGCTCCCGAGTAGGCCCCCACGATGAGTTTTTTTCTATTAGTCGAAGGAGCGTCGAACAAATTAAGTTAAGAAAAAAGTGATGTGGGAAGACAAATCTAGCTTTTAGCTTCCTCCAAAAGTATCCATTACCGCCCTTATATCACTTATATCTCCCCGAGCCCTTCTCCATTCTCAAGTTGCGTCCCCTGCAGGCCCCTTTCTCCCCTCCCTCTCTCTCCCCTTCCCTGCCTGCTCCCTTCATCTCTCACCACACTGCCTCCCTCACTCCCTCCCTCTCCCTCTCCCTCTCTCTCTCTCTCTCTCTCTCTCTCTCTCTCTCTCTCTCTCTCTCTCTCCATCCAGGCTTGCTGGCTCCCACCTGGTTCCCACCCGACTGCCGGTTGCCTCTCAACTGCCTCAGCTATGACTAATTAAGCTTTAATCAAGCATTGTAACAAATTACTTGGCCCTCCTCTCATGTACGCTCCCACCCAAACCTCTCACACAGCCTCCCACCCGAACTAGAATTTTGTTCAAGAAATTAGGAATGCAATCCGATCGTTTGGAGTTAAAAAGTCTGAGTAGTTTGCTGGTTTAAGACTTTTGAAATCGAGGGAGAGATTACCACTAGTGTGGCTAGATTGTGAGAAGAAAATGTGGACCCTTTCTTCCATCCATTTGAGGTGCCTAATAGTAAGTGGATGAGGGAGAGAGGTTGTCACGGAGGAGAGCTCACAAGGTAGGAGGTATCCTTCATAGGGCCTTTGATGCTCCCCTACGTCTAAGTGACACATGGTATTCACAAATTATTCTTGAGTCAACTCAAGTGACTAAGCTTATTAAATTATTCGAGACAAGTATAAGGCAAGATTGGGATGACAAAACCTATCACCTCAATTGAATTATTAAAGCCGACACTGTTGGGACGACAAAACCAATTTGAATTGTAGAAGCCATAAATTTAGTCGCGAATAGCCATGAGTCCTTTACGAAATGTACAAAGGTCCAAGACAAAGACTGACGCACGACGACAAAGCCATAAATTGATTTTCCCGGCGGAGGGCATCACTCAGTGCTCACGTCAAATTACGACACTTTTGTGCATGTTCCTCTCTCTACGAAAAGCCGGCTTGAAAAATGTCCTGCTTTTCAAATGTCCTGCTGCTTCTGGAAAAAAAGAAATTAACGCACCCGCGGACGATAATTTTCAATTTCCAGCATTGTTCATGCAGCTAAGTTGGTATAGCTTGTTGGCCTTTCGAAGCTGCGTAGCGAGGCCTTTCGATAGAACATCGAAATATTTCGGACATTAAGCTGTTCGCACGGCGACATTTGCGTTCATGTATCCGGTGAGCCAAGCGGCTCACGTAGAGCCCAGTGTAATACAGAACTTATCAGTTTCCTCATTGGCGGTTGATCTCAGTCCCGTGTTCCGGCAGCCTCGCTCCCAATATTTGCAGAAGAACCCCCCAATCTCCTTTGACAATCCTTGCAGCTTGGAGGCCTCCCTTGGGAGCCCTGATATTAGCTTCCCCCTTTTTCAGTCCACTTCTTCGCACCCGCTAATTATGCCGCCTTGTATCTCTGCTCGTCCCTGTTGTGGCCTCGCGGAGCAGCTTTCGCCGTCGCCAGTGCAAAGCTCCCCAACTAATCCCGTACCAAGTTGTTCACTCCAGCAGAATACTCCTTATATAAGCGAGTCTCGTCGACCCCTGCTGCGTTCCCAGCTTTGTGGCTCACCAGCTGTAGCTGTTGAGTTTCCACAAAGTTCGAATCCTTGTGCGACATGCGATGCGGAATTAGAAGCGCGAGACTTAGGACAGCGTGTCGATGCGGATCATACTTTCCGCTCCATGTCATCGTCGGATTATCATTTTGAGGTCGCTGAGAGCAGAAACTGGGCAGTTTTACGTGTTCTTCATGAACTAGAGTCTGACATTGTGTTGGATGCAAATGCACTTAGGAGCGAAATGGATGACTGAAGTATTCCCCACTATTGTCAGATCGCAAAATCTTCAATTTGCAACCTATCTGTTGTTCAACAATTTGCTTGTAATCTTGAAATGACTGAAAGGCCTCAAATTTTTGCTCGAGAAATTAAACCTTAATTTGTCCATCTACTAAAATCATCAATAAAGGTGATATAGTACCGACTATCCCTTTTGGAAGGGACGGGCATTGCACCTCAGATGTCCGTATGAACCAAGCCGAGTAGTTCACCAGATTAAGTGACATGGTGATTAAAAGAGCGGTGGGAGTGCTTGCCCATAAAGCATGCTTCATAAGAGTGAAAATGGAGATGCTCACCAAGAGATAAGCCATGAATTAAATCATGTTGAGCCATATAATTAATGGTTTGAAGATTTGCATACGCCAATTGTCGATGCTATAGGTTTGTTGTGGTTGTCTTGGTAGCCAACAACGCAACATTCTTGATGGGAATAGAACTTGGGGCGTCAACTCCCTTTACCAAGAAAACCTATCAAAATCTTGAGTATGAGATGAATTTAACAATATGCCATGAGTGGAATTTATTCAAATTAGTGTGGTTGTGTTCTACACTAAAAGAGCATCAAATATGTCTTTACATCTTGAAATTTGGGTAACACATGAAAAAGTTACATTAACTTGAAAGGAGATGGGTTTTTATATTTTAGTGCTTAAAAAAAAAACCCCCCTCATCCAAAAGACCCCCCCTTTTGGGCCTCACATATTATGAAAAATATGTAGGAATCTTAAAATCTTGCATATTTTTCAAGGTATATACCATATATTTTGTGGGAGGGGGGGCATGAAATTTGCATATTTTTCCCTTGCATATTTGAATTTTTAAAAGGAAATCCATGCATATTATATATGGGCCTTCTCACTCCATACCCTGGATTTTAGACAAGAGTAGTAACATATAACATATTGAGTTGGCACCCAGGGAATAGAATCCATGAGAAGATATGAAGACTGATGTCAAATGTCTCATGCTATGATCTGTCAAAAAACCTCGTGATGAATAAGACATGCATCCACACTAAACTCAACAATCATGCCCATGTCACGGAGTCTAGCAATAGATATTAAATCCCGCTTTAAGTTTGGGACATAAAGCACTCCAGAAAGTCGAAACAGATCACAAGTAGCCAATTGAAATTCAATGTCACCGACTCCTTCAATATCATGCTCAGAGTCATCACCCATCTGTACTGTTCTTTTGAATGTGCAAGGCTTGAAGGAAAGAAACCATTCTCAGTGGAACGTCATGTGTTGATTGGCACCAGAGTCGAGAATTAAAGTATCAACAAGTTTGATTTCTGAAGCAGAATAGAATGAAGGAGTATCTTGGACATGATGCAAGCGGTCTTTATCAGAAGGAGATTCATGAGCAACATTACCAGCTCTCAATTCTCTGACTTGTTTTTCGAGATTGGGCAATTTTCTCTTGCATTCAAATTCGAAATGCCCAGGCTCGATGTTGCGGTAGCGGCACCTTTCTTTTCGTCGTGAATTCTTTGGAGCAGATGGTAGTTGAGAAGGCATGACAGTAGATATGAGGGCTTAATCATTGCTGGCAGTCTGCATCCCGAGATCAATTCTCATCATCTCCTCCTCATATAGGGCATCGGCTGCTTGTTCCCATGTGAATGCCTTGTTGGTCATGAGGGCGCTTCTGAAACTGTGCCACCAAGTATTGGGAAGAGATTGGAACAACTTCAATTTTTGCTGCTCCAAGGAAACGTTGTATGCATCGCCAGCACAAGCGAGTTGATTGAACTCCTTCATGGAACGTACGTGACTTCACAAGTCTTTGCTGTCAACGTACTGCAGATTTTCTAGTTTATGAAAGAGATGGAATATCTCTACTTCGGATCGTTTCTCATACTTTTGTATGAGCCATTCCCACAGACCATGACTGGTCCCACATGGCGCTTCAAGCAATTCGACGTAGCAGGTGACATGATTGCTGGGACTAGGATCTTGCTCTGATACCAATGATGAATAACTGAAAAAATTGAATGCAAGAACAAATGCACAAATGAAAGGATGCTTTGATTATCGGAGTAGGTCGTTTTATGCAATGTGCTCGTCTCCTCGATCATCGGCTATAATTGAGGAACAATCTGGCTAACTATGTGTTTGGTGCAAGTGAGAGGAAGTGATTGCCTTTATCGGTGCAAGTGAGAGGTAGTAAGTGCCATGCACGATAGTGGCGTGGTTGATCTAACACCATGGATCCACCTTAGACTCCCATTAAGCCCACTTTGACGGTTTTTTGTTTTGAGAGCCGGCTTTGCTGTGTGAGGCGCTTACACCCATCAGACATCTCATGGGAACTCTTTTCCCCCGCTTTAATCTGGTTCACGGGTCTTTACCATGTGACATCCTAGCCAGATTCAAAGTTTGAATGGGCGCCTTGTCACAAGAACGAACGTATGACGAGAAGCTTAAGCGAAGAAAAAAGGCAAGAAGTCAAAAATTTCTTGATCCAAGCAGCGTGCACAATGCACATTGAATTGGCTTAGGATTCGGGCAATGGCAGTAGTACTTGGCACTGCCTGCACAGAGCTTCCAGCCGTTGCAGTTTTCAGGAACAAACTAGCGTTGACTGTCGTTCCTTTCAAACGAAGGAGATGATAGGTACTGTCGGTTCTAATGACTACAGTGGGGATTCGGGGATGCCTTGTTTTTGGCCGGTCCATGGTAATCCTGGAGGATTGAGGAGCTGCGACAAGAAGGTGCGAAAAAACTGTGGGCCAAATCGAGGGAGAAGTTGCAAATTTGGAGAACTGCAGGAGAGCGAATGTCATGGGCAGCGTCATGGCTCACGGGGTATAAGTCCAGATAGAGAATATGGATCGTCAACGCTGCGCGTTTGCAACTTTGCTGTTGCCCATGCGTCTGTGTGAACCTTGATCAATTCCAACGCGATTAAGGCATGTTTGGTCCGTCCTGTTTCTGTCTTTTCTTCCCACAGTCTGATCCACGTGAACATGTCTGTCGGATCCTCCCACCGATAGCTCAGTCTCGTCCCGTTCCATAATATAAGGAAAGCCTAATTTGTAACCACTACATGCACATCTACGTCGTAAGGAAAAACGCACGACATTCTCGCGCTTATACAGTGTGAAACCCAGCACTCAGCAGGGTTGAAACGTAGACATTCTATAACTTCGTAGATATTGTTTATATTTCGCAACAAAGGTGAAATACACAATAGAGGACATACAATGTTTGAAACCTTGACATTCTATAACTTACTAGATATTCCATTTATTCTGGCAATGTATTGTCTCGGAGGTTGTGGGGGAGACTCCGCTGAGTTGGCTTGGCAAAGCTCAAATTCATGTGGATCTTCGGTGGAAAATTGCTCTCTTGGGTGATAAAGGGCGCCTCTCAGATTCACAATTCTTTCTCAAGTGCTTCTTAGAGAGATTTGGAAGTTTCGCAATGCCAGTGTTTTTCACGGTTTGAGGCCACCTTCGGATTTCTTTCGCATTTTTCAAGTTTATACCTTGGATGTACTTGATTATTTCAGTCATTCTCATCTTGTGTTACTCCCTGCGGTATTAGGCCTCAAGGGTGTCATGTAACTTCAGCTTTATAGCTGTTTTTTTTCCCCTTTTTAACAATTAATAAATTTTAATTTTTCATGCAAAAAAAAACTTACTAGATATTATTTATATTTTGCAACAAAAGTAGAGCGCACACAATGTTGTAAATGTTAGCATTATATATCTCATGACACATTATTTCAAATTTCAAACATACTAGAAAGAATATAATGTTAATGTTGTATATCTCATGCTACATAACTTGTATTTCTAAGACGGGTGACAAATAAAATATAATTCTTGTAATAAAATAGTGATCATCTTCAAAAGTATATATTCAACATTATTTTCAACTATTTTGATCAATTTGGTGTCAAGTGCTTATAGTCTATCAGTTGTTTGTCATACTTCTTAAATCTCTTGCCTATTTTATTTGCTTCAAATCGGAATCGATCGCTTCACAGATAACATTCTGGCAATGTTCAAAGCTCATTCAAAGATCTTGGATTTTCTCTTATACTTTTAACATGGATATTGATATTTACTCCCTTCTTAATCATAGAGCTTGAACAAGATGTAGATACACAATTGGTGTAATTATTGAAGGTAATCACATGATTAAGAGAGATAAAAAGGAGATACTTTATTTCATATGCAAAATGTTATGAAGCAAAAGTGTTCTTAGATTGTTTGCATATTCTAAAACTTGAAATACTAAATCTTAGAAAAGTCTAGAAATCTCTCTCTCTCTAAACCACCCTAAATTAGGGCTTGGGCATTTGCTAAACCACCCTAAATTACTTGTTAAAAAAATCCAAACTTGATTGCTAAAGCCTTCATAAAAATCTTCATAAAAGCATTAAAATTTAGGCGAATCCACAAATATAAATGCTACTTCACCATTTATTATGATGCTAATTTAGTGAACCTATGTTGGCACATTTTTTTGACACTTATTTTCATGCTATTCCCAAAGGTGAAATGTTTTTCTAAGTCATTTGACATTGAAAAATTATTGTTTCTATGAAATAAACGTTCCTTGCAATGAAGGGCTAAGGATTGCACAAAGACACATAAAATGTTGTTCCATAGAGCATTGCCAACCAGATTTGGGATAAGAAGTGATAGGATGAGCTATAGAAGTTGTTATTTGTCTATTGAAACTTAGTAGTTATATTGCTATAATAACAACCTCTTTTACACTACAAGGCATAGGCCATTTTCCGACGGAAATACCGACGCTTTTTACATTAAAAATTTTTTTTTTCACGGGCGCAAAGGTCGCTATAAAAGTCGTTAAAATCGTCGGAAAAGGAGCGTCGCTATAAACCGTCGCTATATAGCGACGCTGTTAATCGTCGCTATATAGCGACGATGTAAACGTCGCTATATAGCGACGATGTAAACGTCGCTATATAGCGACTCTGTTAATCGTCGCTATATAGCGACACTGGTAAACGTCGCTATATAGCGACGATTAACAGAAGGTAAAAAAAATGGTTAGTGGGGCTAAACAGGGCCAAAAGGAAGCCCTGTTTAGCCCCACTAACCAATTTTTTTTTTTTGTAATTACAAAAGAAAGTTTTTTATAACAAAATTTCCCTTGCTTGCAGGGTGATACAAAATTGTTCTTGTGAACGATGAGGAAGAAATGCATATACATATACAACTGTGTTTGAAACAAAATTACCCTGTGAAAGGGCGATACAAAATGGCTCTAACGAGCGGATATGAAAAATGCTACTACCACTACTAATCCGAATCCGAATCCGAATCGTCTTGTTGGGCTGTTCCCTGGTCCTCGGCACCTGCATCTTCTCCCTCGTCCCCGACACCTGCGTCTTCTCCTTCGTCATCGGCACCTGCGTCCGATCCTTGCCCCTGTTGATCGCTCGTCTCTGATGATGGGACGCTTGAGCTTTGACCCTGAGAGTAAACCATATAAATCGAAAATTAGATTGGAACTTAAATTAAAAAGTGAGATTACAAGCAGGAGTAAACTTATACCGTGCGAGCAGCCACCTCAGCCCAATCGACTGTCGCTCCCATTGCCTCTTGCTCAATGAACCACGGCTTGGTTCCTATCCGAAATGCGCGCCGCGTCTCTGCATCCGTAGGAAGACGACCCATCGCAGCTTGCTGTGGATCCAATTTACGAGAGTTAGAGTTAGCTAAAGTGCATGTAATATGTAAGTAAAACAAATAGAACAATACATTAAATGGAAAGAAGTAAACTTACCACGGTTGCCTCGAACGCATACCGTCCACCTGCACCAAAGTGCGAAGTACCTACGACATCCAGCCGTCTCTTCGCAGCCCTCCTCTGACCCTCGAACATTTCAGGATGGTCCCTATTCTGCTTCTTCAAGAACTTCCAATCAGCTTTGTCTGCCCAGCTGGGTTTAGACAACCCCTTTGTAATGGAAGTACGCATGGTTGATCTGCGATGCTTTAGGACCAAACCCATACGCTCGAGCATATAACTGTTATTAAACTCCACATTTGGCGGATTAGGAAATCTGAGTTTTAACTCATCGATCACCGCCTGCTTCTTTTGGGCATCTTGATACCGCCAATCGATATTTATGCCGCTCTTGAAGTGATGACTCATCAACCGCCTCATGGCGGCCATCACTGCTTTGCCCTTTTTGTCTTCTATTATCTCTCCGGCAGATGTGATTTGATAGGAGAGATCCCCTGATGAGTAAGGGGGACTGACGGTAGCAGAGTCTGAAGGTGTGGAAGCTGCGCGACCGCTTCCGGATCGAGGAGTAGCTGTGGGAGTAGGAGAGGGAAAGGGACCTGACTGATACTGTGTCTCCGGACCAAGTGGAGACCTAAAGGAGCGTGAGTGTGCTGACTCGTCTACATCTCCTGAGTCAGCACAACATGAGCCGCCCATCCTACTCTTCCTTCCCTTGCGGGAGGCATGCGCAGGTGATGATCCCGCGGTCGAAGGGGCGCGAGGGGATGGCTGGGCTGTACGTCCACCCGTCGGTGTAGGGGAAGGAATTGCGGAGGTCCTCTGAGAGAGCAGAGAGAAGAATCTCGCTGCCTCCTCATCGCTCATCTGCGCTACAAACTCGTCGGGAGTCCCGACAAAGCCATGCGCGGCTAGCAAAGGAGTCCCCTGAGGGGTAGTCGCAGTGCTAGGACCGAGAGGGGTCGGACCAGGGGTAGTCGCAGTGCTAGGACCGAGAGGAGTCGGACCAGGGGTACTCCTCGGGGTAGTCGCCCGAGAGGAATCAAAGTCCTCTGGAGCATATAGATCGTGAGCTCTCCTCCTGCGAGGCTGTCCGTACTCGTCCGATGAGCGACGTGATCCCATGTCTAACATAGACACAAACACGAAAACAGAAAACAAAAAACAAACATGAGCATTCTCATAGGCATAGGCATAGGCAAGAAGAAAGAAGAGGGAAATGAAAGAAGAGGGAAAGGAAAGAGGGAAAGAAGAGGGAAAGATAAGAGGGAAATGAGATGTAAAGGAAAGAAAAGAATGAGAATGAGGAAATAGAGAATGAGAGAAGGGGGAAATAGAGAAGGGGAAAGAGATGAGGGAAAATAGAGTGGGAAACTTACGCATCAGCTCATGCTCATGCATGAGCATAAGCATGAGTTTATGCTCATGCTTATGCTTAAGCATAAGCATAAGCATAAACTCATGCTTATGCTCATGCGAAAAAAGAGAAGGAGCTTATGCTCATGCGGAAAAAGAGAATGAGAGAAGCATAAGCTTCTCCCTTTCTCTATTTCCGCATAAGCTCATGCGGAAACAAGCATAAGCTCATGCTCATGCGGAAGAATGAGCATAAGCATGAGAGAAGGGGGAAATGAGAGAAGGGGGAAATGAGAGAAGGAGCTTATGCGGAATGAGAGAAGGAGAACTTGCGGAAACTTGCGCATAAGCTCTTGACAAGCTCCTTCTCTCATTCCGCATAAGCTCCTTCTCTATTTCCGCATGAGCATAAGCATGAGCTTATGCTTATGCTTATGCATAAGCATAAGCATAAGCTCATGCTTATGCTCATGCGGAAATAGAGAAGGAGCTTATGCGGAATGAGAGAAGGAGCTTATGCGGAAAAAGAGAATGAGAGAAGCATATGCTTCTCTCATTCTCTATTTCCGCATAAGCTCTTGCGGAAACTTACGCATAAGCTCATGCGGAAGAATGAGCATAAGCATGAGCTTATGCTTATGCTTATGCATAAGCATAAGCTCATGCTTATGCTCATGCGGAAAAAGAGGAGGAGCTTATGCGAAAAAAGAGAAAGAGCACTTGCGGAAACTTGCGGATAAGCTCTTGCGAAAACTTACGCATAAGCTCATGCTCATGAATGAGCATAAGCATGAGCTTATGCTTATGCTTATGCATAAGCATAAGCATAAGCATAAGCATAAGCTCATGCTTATGCTCATGCGGAAAAAGAGAAGGAGCTTATGCGGAAAAAGAGAATGAGAGAAGCATAAGCTTCTCCCTTTCTCTATTTCCGCATAAGCTCATGCGGAAACAAGCATAAGCTCATGCTCATGCTCATGCATGAGCATAAGCATGAGCTTATGCTCATGCGGAAAAAGAGAAGGAGCTTATGCTCATGCGGAAATGAGCTTATGCTCATGCGGAAAAAGAGAAGGAGCTTATGCTCATGCGGAAAAAGAGAAAGAGCTTATGCGGAAAAAGAGAATGAGAGAAGCATAAGCTTCTCTCATTCTCTTTTTCCGCATAAGCTCATGCGAAAACTTACGCATAAGCTCAAGCGAAAACTTACGCATATGCTCATGCGAAAACTTATGCTTATGCTTATGCTTATGCTTAAGCATGAGGAAAAAGAGCATAGGCAAGAAGAAAGAAGAGGGAAAGGAAAGAGGAGGGAAAGGAAACTTACGCATAAGCTCATGCGGAAGAATGAGCATAAGCATAAGCATAAGCATAAGCTCATGCTTATGCTCATGCGGAAATAGAGAAGGAGCTTATGCGGAATGAGAGAAGGAGCTTATGCGGAAAAAGAGAATGAGAGAAGCATATGCTTCTCTCATTCTCTATTTTCGCATAAGCTCTTGCAGAAACTTACGCATAAGCTCATGCGGAAGAATGAGCATAAGCATGAGCTTATGCTTATGCTTATGCATAAGCATAAGCATAAGCATAAGCATAAGCATAAGCTCATGCTTATGCTCATGCGGAAATAGAGAAGGAGCTTATGCGGAATGAGAGAAGGAGCTTATGCGGAAAAAGAGAATGAGAGAAGCATATGCTTCTCTCATTCTCTATTTTCGCATAAGCTCTTGCAGAAACTTACGCATAAGCTCATGCGGAAGAATGAGCATAAGCATGAGCTTATGCGAAAATAGAGAAAGAGCACTTGCGGAAACTTGCGGATAAGCTCTTGCGAAAACTTACGCATAAGCTCATGCTCATGAATGAGCATAAGCATGAGCTTATGCTTATGCTTATGCATATGCATAAGCATAAGCATAAGCTCATGCTTATGCTCATGCGGAAAAAGAGAAGGAGCTTATGCGGAAAAAGAGAATGAGAGAAGCATAAGCTTCTCCCTTTCTCTATTTCCGCATAAGCTCATGCGGAAACAAGCATAAGCTCATGCGGATGAATGAGCATAAGCATGAGCTTATGCTTATGCTTATAAGCATAAGCATAAGCATAAGCCGCATGAGCATAAGCATAAGCTCCTTCTCTCATTCCGCATAAGCACTATTTCTTTTCCGCATGAGCATAAGCATAAGCTCCTTCTCTCATTCCGCATGCGGAAACGCTCTTGCGGAAACTTACGCATAAGCTCTTGCGGATGAATGAGCATAAGCATGAGCTTATGCTTATGCTTATGCATAAGCATAAGCATAAGCATAAGCATAAGCTCATGCTTATGCTCATGCGGAAATAGAGAAGGAGCTTATGCGGAATGAGAGAAGGAGCTTATGCGGAAAAAGAGAATGAGAGAAGCGTATGCTTCTCTCATTCTCTATTTCCGCATAAGCTCTTGCGGAAACTTACGCATAAGCTCATGCTCATGAATGAGCATAAGCATGAGCTTATGCTTATGCTTATGCATAAGCATAAGCAAAAGCTCATGCTTATGCTCATGCGGAAATAGAGGAGGAGCTTATGCGGAAAAAGAGAAGCATAAGCATAAGAGAATAAGAGGGATGCGAAAATAGAGAATAAGGGGGAAAGGAAAGAGAGAAGGGAAAAGAGAGAGGGGGAAAAAGAGAATAAGAGAAGAGGGAAAAAGAGAGAAGGGGGAAAATGAGAAAAAGAGAAGGGGGAAGAGAGGGTTCCTACGCCCATCACTGCAGCTAGCGCTTAAGGCGCTAGCTGCAGGCAAATGCAAATAACAAAAAGCTTAAATGGAAAGAAGAGGAAGCACTTACCTGTAAAAGTATGTCCCGCTCGGTGTAGTGGACTGGGCCCACAAAAGAGAGACTATGTCCCGCTCGGTGTAGTGGACTGGCCCTACAAAAAAGAGAAAACAACCCATTTTTTCAAATAAGATGTTAGTGGAAAGAGGAGATCACAAAAGCAACTTCTTGAAAGGAGACAAGGAAAGAGAAGATTGAGGAGACAAGGAAAGGAGGAGATTGAGGAGAAGAGAAGGAAGAGAAGGAAGAGAAATACAGAAAGAAGAGGTGAGTTTCTTTCTTTCTTTCTTGAAATTTCGTTTTTTGTTTGAATCCTTTCTAATCAAGCATGAAAACTAGTTTAAAACTTTAGCAATACAAGTAGAAACACTCAGAAAACCAAAGCTAACAAACAAACAACCTACATTGTTGGAAAAAACTCACCTTTTGAAGAACTTTCTTTCTGGAAACCAAAGAGGGAAAAAGGAGAGAGAGGGTGCACAAGAGGTAGGAGGAGGGTGAGGAGTGGGAAATAGGGTAGGAGGTTGCTTGGAATAGATGGGAGGTCAGTGAAAATAGGTGGGAGGAGATTTTGGAGAGCTTAGTTTAGAGATTAGGAAAGCTTTGAGCAAAACGCCGCGGGTTTCGACGTTTAAGGTTTTAACCCACAGCGTCGCTATATAGCGACGCTTATTCGTCGCTATATAGCGACCTTTTTAATTGAAAACGTCGCTATATAGCGACGCTTTCAATTAAAATCGTCGCTATATAGCGACGGAACAGAGCGTCGCTATATAGCGACGCTTACTGTTTGTTTTTTAATGAGGCCTCTTGTGACTCAAACATGCTATGCCTATAATTGTCAATATCTCCTCTTACTACATAGCCTTACTATATAGGATTTTTTGTTTCAATCCTTACTATATAGCGATGTCATTCTTTTTATATAGCCTCAAGAGAAGCTCAAATTAAACATGCTATGCTCATAATTGTGTACATCTCCTCTTCATGCTTATGTTTTGGTTTTATAAGTGTAGATGGAAGGGACGAGTGGAAGCTCATCCGATAATGCGCCAACGCCCGGGAGCACGAAGTGGCTTACGGAGAGGTTATATTGTCATTGCACTCATTGCAAGCGAGAAGTACGACATCAACGTCGTATTATCATGCGCCACTTGCGGATGTATGGGGAGGAGCCGGAACCAGTACCCCCCGTTGGTGTTGCACATGTTGATGGATCATCGGTAAGTCAAAGCTATTTAAGTTCGCAATCTTATTGTATACCCGGAATTAGAAGATCTTCTATTTACACGAATGAGCTTATGACAGGATGACGAGGGTGACGAGGGTACACATATACCTTCTCACTTTCAACAAGACTATAGTCTCCCAGATGACGACGAGGGTATGGTCGACATGATGGATTCCATTTTTAGGGGCACTACATCCCACGTACACGTGATGTCAGAGTCTGAGGTGAAAATGCGAGAGTCGCAATCAACACAATTGTACGAGGGTGCCAGGATGTCTAAACTACGTGCTTGTCTCTCAATCTTGAATCTACAAGTACAGTATGGGTGGTCGGATACAAGTGTCTCGGCCTTAATGAGGTTAGCCCTTGCATTAATTTGATTGACTCATTATTTGGATATTGTTTGTTTTGAGAATCATCATTTGGATAGTGTCTTTGTCATAGGTTGCTCCAAAAGATGTTGCCTGCACCAAATACCATGCCCGCATCAAGAGATGAAGCGAAAAAGATGCTAACAATGGTGGGTATGGATTATGATACCATCCATGCTTGCCGTAATGATTGTATTCTCTTTCGTCGTGAGCATGGAGATTTGGCTAGTTGTCCAAAGTGTGGGGAACAACGATATAGAGATGACTTGCAGGGTGAGAGGATACCGGTAAAGGTCTTAAGACACTTTCCCATCATTGCAAGAATACAACACATGTTTCGATGCAAATCCATAGCGGAGTTGATGACATGGCATGCATCTCATCGGTCCACTGATCACACATTGAGGATTCCCGCAGATTGTGCGGCTTGGAAGCACATAGATAATCAGTGGCCGGACTTTGCGAGAGAGCCACGCAACTTACATCTTGGGCTAGCCATGGACGGCGTGAATCCTTTCGGGTTACGCTCGACATCTTGGTCGACATGGCCCATAGTCGTGGTGAATTACAATATCCCACCATGGCTAACAATAAAAAAGGGACACCTCATGCTTGCACTACTTGTGCCAGGAAAGTACAAGGCAAGAAACATGGACGTGTACATGGCACCTTTGATAGAGGAGTTACAGATATTATGGAGAGGAGTGCAGGTCTTTGATATTTCCAGAGCTCCTAGGCATACCAATGATATTTTCGTCAGGGGTATCTTGATGTGGACCATGCATGACTACCCAGGATATGGAGAGTGCGCAGGTACGTGGTTATGTCTTTACATGTACAATGAGGGATTATGCTTTTTTTACTCTCTTTTGCACGCATGTCTTGTACTAACATATTCATGCACGCGTGCAGGGCTTGCTACAAGTGGGTACCATGCTTGTCCTGTTTGTGGACCCGCTCTGAAATCGCTTGCACGCTACTCCAAACACATGAGGAAAAATGTTTATGAAGGTCATGCTCGATACCTTCCGCTCGACCATCTCGCACGTGGAGGTCAGCTTGATCCACCACCATCATATTTAAAAGCAAGTGATTGGATTCAAGCTTGGAGGGAGAATGGAGAGGAACCTCCTCCTGGTATGAAGAGGCTATCGATCTTTCACGAGCTTCCTTATTGGGGTCAGTTACAAATCAATCATCTCTTGGATCCCATGCATATCTTTAAGAATGTGGGGGCTACCATTTGGGCACACTTGGTTGGTTCCAAGGACTCGAGAGGAGTGCGAGAAGACTTGCGTGCTATGAATAGGATGTCTCGTTTGTGGCCCCAAGTGCATGCTTCAGGAAAAGTTGTCCTCCCGAAAGCAACATGGATCCTCTCTACGAGGGAGGAGGCAGCGATCAAGGCAGACATTGCCTCTTTTCAAACACCGACAGGGTACATGCGTTGCTTGAAAGGAGCATTTTCAAAGGACAATAAGCTTAGTGGCCTCAAGTCCCATGATTGGCACAAGGTCTTACAGGTATTCTAAGTAGAATTAGTGTACCGATAATAGTGATGCATTAGCGTAATTATTATTATGTTATATTGTTGACATGATTTCATTGTTGCTTTGATAGTTCATCCTTCCAATTACAATAAAAGGGTGCTTACAAGAAGATGTTAGAAATGCTATATTCAAGATCTGTGGTATTGTGAGGTATGCTTACTATCAATTCGCATTATCTATTTTCTTCATGGACATGTGAAATAGGTGGATATCTCAAATATCTTACATATGCATGGACATGTGAAATAGGTGGATATCTCAAAAAGAGATCTCTATATCGAGCATCGAGAAGGCTAGGGTGGAATCCATCGAAGCCGTATGCTTGCTTGAGAAGCACTTTCCCTCAAGCATTATGACAACTCAAGTCCACTTGCTTGTGCACATAGTTGATGAGGTGGCTATAGCAGGTACCGTTCATAATCAATGGATGTTTTTTCTCGAGCGGTTTATGAAAACTTTAAAGGGGTTTGTAAGACAAAGAGCAAGACCAGAAGCAAGCATGGCAGAGGGATGGCTTGTGCAAGAGTCATTAGTATATATCACAGAGTTTCTTGCATCCACGGATCCTGATATGCCGCAAGCTTGGCACAACAAGGATGATGATCGCATCATTGGCGAGGTCCCCCAAGGAAAAGGGATTGAAAGAAAGATGAGCGAAGAGCAAATGGAGAAATTCAATAAGTTTTGTATCCTCAATAGCCCTGAGATGCAGAAGTGGATTGAGAGATATGAAGTGGCCAAAGCAAAAAGAATAAATGCAAGGACGAGATTCAGAGTAATGTACAGGCGATCACAACCATATCCACGAGATCTGGCTCTTCTCCCTACTCACATGTCACTTGATTGGCTACAACTAGCTATACGTAAAGCCGAACGTGATGGAGAGACAATAAACGAGCGCGA
This sequence comes from Dipteris shenzhenensis, assembly GCF_047967505.1. NCBI lineage: Eukaryota > Viridiplantae > Streptophyta > Polypodiopsida > Gleicheniales > Dipteridaceae > Dipteris > Dipteris shenzhenensis. Next base: position 11,181,855 of record NC_141606.1, read on the forward strand.
GCGGGAGTTATCATCTGGATGTATGGTGCATGTAAGTTTCTTATCTCTTGATGTAATTAAGTAATTATTTGTGGCAATATATGCTATAAAATAGGTGCATCTTCATTGTTTTAATGATGCTCTTTTACAGTACAAAAAGTACAGTGCATTATGGTCATATGGACGACATTTTCGCATAGAACGCATCGATTCAAAGAGAGTCACGTATGATTGTGGAGTCATGGCTAACTTCACACAAGATAGCCGAGCAAGTGCTTCGGATACCAATCTTCTCTCCTCACAGTTGGATTATTGTGGAACCATACGCGACATCTATGAAATTGATTTCAGACGATTTACTATTTTCATTCTTGATGTAAAATGGTTTAGAACTACTTACAACGGTCCCCATGCAACTGTGAGAAAAGATGGTAGCGGTCTCTTTGCAATAGACTCCACCAAACATTGGACCAATGAAAGTGATACTTTTGTTCTTCCCGAGCACTGTGAGCAGGTGCATACTAATGATTTAATTAGTCGAAGCTTTCGTTTTTTAAGTCCATTGATATATATATAATTGACGACATTTGGCACGTGATTTTTCATCTTCAATATAGGTGGTTTTTCATCCGGATCGTTCTGATCCAAGATGGTGGTACGTGATCCAAGTTGCACCACGAAGTAAGCAGATTTTTGAAGATCGAGATGTGGATATGGAGATGCCACTACCAAATCCGGATCCAATTGATGAATCTAGCGAAGAAGATGTAGATCACCATATGAGGCAAGAGGAAGATGCGCATAATGACATCGCACGGGAGGAGGATGGAGATCACGATATTGACGAGGAAGACAACAATCGTCAAGATCAATCACCACACTTAAGCTTAATTGAAGAAGATGATCAAATACTTTTAGGTGAACGTACGATGCTAGAGTACGATGATGATATAGGAGATCAACTCGGTATAGAGTTGGAGATAGACTTGCTTGGCGCCTTAGACTTGGCTCAAGATGAAACAGTTGATGTAAATGCTCTTATTTAATTTGATTTTTCTCATCTCCAACTTGGACATGAATATATGAGCTTCAAAGGCTTGATGTACATGCTCTCATTTTTTATTTCTCTATGAGCTCAAACATTTATGAAAATTTAAAAAATTTTGTCATTGGAAGAAAATAAATTTTAAGGCTAAAAAAAAAAAAAAAACCTCTCTGTAAAACGTCGCTATAATATAGTCTCAGTGTCGCTATATAGCGACCTTTCAAAAGTCGCTATATAGCGACTCTTACTAAGGTCGCTATATAGCGACCTTTAAAAGTCGCTATATAGCGACTTGTACTAACGTCGCTATATAGCGACTATTATCAAAAGTCGCTATATAGCGACGATTTACGACACCCGATTTTTATACCGACGATTAACGCCAAGCGGGCGCTAATCGTCGGTACGTAAACGTCGCAATAGGATGCGTGTGTAGTAGTGTTAGCTATGTGAGGAATTTTTCCAAGCTCTAGGATTAAAGAACTTGAAAGGGAGTTAAAAGCATGCATTATCAGAGACATTCCTATAGAGAAGAAATAAATACATGGATTCATAACTGATGCATGCAGATTTGTTTTGTAGGGTTATATACCCCAACGCTTTCAATAATTAAACCTTCATCAATACTACATGCTCTAATGAAAGTTAAAGATCCCTATTCATTTATTTGAACATGTGAAACACAAAAATTCAAGGAGTTCAAAGAATGTTAGGTACTTCCTTTGGAGTTCTTACACTACTAGCAATATAATTTTTCATTTATGGTGTTAGATATTACTAATTATGAAAGGTTGGCATGTAGTCAACTAATTGTTATACACACAAACACACACACACGCACGCACGCACGCATGCACGTGCATATATATATATATATATATATATATATATATAGAGAGAGAGAGAGAGAGAGAGAGAGAGAGAGAGAGAGATGTAGATATAGATAGATAGATACATACATACATACATATATATATATATATATATGCATATATATATATATATATATATATATATATATATATATATATATATATATATATATATATATATATATATATATATATATATATATATAGAGAGAGAGAGAGAGAGAGAGAGAGAGAGAGAGAGAGAGAGAGAGAGAGAGAGAGAGATGTATATATGTATACCTCATGCATACATGTATATGTATTGTTCATGTGTGTGTGTGTGTGTGTGCATGCGTGTGTGCGTGCGTGCATGTGTGTGTGTGTGTGTATGATACAAACTTTCAAAGGTTGGAGGGTGTGTATCTATGCATGGGAGAGCATAGACCTTATGAGTATGGTATTTAAGCATAACGAGTCCATATTAATTGATAGAGTCTTTAGGCAATGGTAGGGGCGGCACAACAAAGGGAGGCAAGAATGAAGAGAAGGTTGTAGTAGAGGAGTCAGTGGGATCAGAGGTGGTCGTGCAAGTATAACGGGTAAGGGCTTGGGAGGGTGAGTGGAGATCAAGTAAGAAGAGCGCAAAGGAGATGCGGCATGTTGGCGATGTAGTGACAAAAGTGTAGGGGGCACCCTCTAGTGGTAGATGAGGAATTGGTGGCTTGCTCTTGTTCTTCAAGAGGACAACTGATTACTAGCATGCCCAACACCATTTCCTCTAAGGTGGAATTTTAGCCGTAGTTGCTCAAAAATCCCTTCATCTAGTGTTGGCCAAATACGTGTATGTGTGATCATATGTCGATATTAAATTAAAAATGTTATCACATCACCATTAAGATTATCTAAGGTACCATCACCTGAGATAATAGGTTGTGGTATGTGTAAATGTGTAGGAGAGTGGAGAGAGAGCAAGAGAGAGAGAGAGAGAGAGGAAAAGCGAGAGAGAGAGAGAGAGAGAGAGAGAGAGAGAGAGAGAGAGAGAGAGAGCTTAACCTAATCTAACCATTTAAGGTAAATTAAGAAGACAAAGAGTTAAAAAATGAAAGGAGAGAGAGAGAGAGAGAGAGAGAGAGAGAGAGAGAGAGAGAGAATGTATATGTGTACACGTGTGTGTGTGTGTGGCCCACCCCCAACCCACAGGATAAGACGACATGGTGGGGAGTAAGCCTACCATGTGGAACTTACTCCCCACCTATGTGTGATAAAATGGTTGACAATATTGTTATGTGGTAATTGTGTTGGCATAGTAGCCCATTACCTATCGCCATGAGAGAGTGTTTTCATATTGTGTTCCGCACAATAAATATAGTATTTAGCATCAAAGAAAAGGGCAAATCTCTAATATTAACAACTTACTGATCTAACACTCGATAACCTTTCAAGAATCGGCTGATTAATAAATGATTGAGTTGGGAAGGCATACTAGTCCATTCACCGTATATATTCGGTAATCTCCCAAGAATCAAATGATTAATGAAAGATTAGAATTGGACAAGAATACAAATCAACTCATCGAGCCCAGATACAGTAACCTCTTCAAAAATTGGTCGATTAATGAGAGGTTCAGTTGGATTACAAATAGTAGTTCAATAAAACTAGAGAGAGCAATAACTAGGCTAAATCATGATTGTAGGGTATTAGCCCAACCAAAGGCTAGTAGGAAAAGCAAATTAAATGTGTGTGTTTGCATTTAAAAATATTAATTCCTTCAAGAATGAACCATACAATCACATTTAGACTAGAGATTTCTCAATCTAATAATAAATTGCTACTTGGAAAATATAATAGAATTGATTGCATCCTTCTACTTTAATGATTTATCATATGGTATCAATAACAGTTTTGTTGGAGTAGCTAATTAAGCCTTTTTGCCAATTAACTGAGGAGTAGGGAACTATACCTCAACCAACCAGACAAAAATCCTAGTTAGAAAATTATGATATTTGTGTGGGTGCTACGTATCCAGGCATCCCCCACACTCTTTTTATCGATGTCACTATTAATTTGCAAATAATGCTTTAACTATCCAGGCAACAAATGAAAAGATTGAGAAACCACATCCATCTTGAGTATGTGCTCCCTATTGAGCATTGAAGTGGGGGGACCCAGATTCCTTGTCACACTAGAAAATTTCCATGTGTACAAATAGGCAGCAACATATATAATCTATTATACATTATTTCAATGAAATTATTCTAAGCAAGATTGAAAGGTTAAAGAAGGAACAACCATAAATAATAAATTACTAGGATTGAAGAAATTTTGTTTTTATAGGAAAATGAAACAAGAATAATTAGAATGTAATGGAACACAACAAGACAAAGAACCCATAGACGCGCACACAGACTCGTTTACTAAACTAAATAAAAAACTTACGGGCGCGTCTATTTTCGCGTCTGGAGACCCGTGTCTACCAGCGCGTCTATATAGCAGACACATGCACGTATAGACGCGCATTTAGACACTTAAATAGACGCTCTTATAAACATGTTTATAGATGCAAAAATTTACACTTGTCGAACAGACAGACGCATATATAGACGCGTTTATAGACGCACTGATAGACGCGCTTTATAATATATTTTTTTAAATTTACAGAATGCTGTCTATGTTGTGTATGCTATATAGTTACAAGAATCCCATTTCCACATTGTGTAATTCAATTCTTACAGCCAATGCAATCGCATTTTAATTACAATTCCAAATAAAACATTACAACTCCAAAACGCAATAAAATTGAAAGCTCAAAAAGTACTTGTATGTACATACAGCACGAAGCTAAGCCACACCATGTGGCTTCAAGTACAAAAAATAAGAGGAGTGTATATACAAGAGGCACGAAGCCAAGCCAGTGGCTTTAAGTACAAAAAAGAGTAGCTAGCACTACTTCTACGACTAATCCTCGCTGCCTTCCATGGTCCCTTCTGCGCTCCCTTCTGCGCCTCCTTCCTTGTCTTCCTCGTCGTCTTCTGCATGGGCCTGTAAACAAGGGACAACATATATCAATGTATGAAAAATCAAATATTTACTTATTATATTGGCATTATTTAATTACTTTCAAATACCTCGGGGGCCGCTCCAGTAGCCCGGATATACTGCTCCTCAGTAATCAACCCGTCATCATAGAAGTGCCTCCATGTATCTCCTTTATGATGGTGGTGGTGGTAGGCTGTCTCCACAGGAGTAGGGTATCTGTCCACGATCTCAAGCTGCAAGACGACACAATTTGCGAAGGGATTAGTACAAAGAAACAACCTCCTAATAAACTACATAAGCAATATAATTTGAGATCGATACTTACAAATTGGGCCTCCCATGAATCAACACCCCCTGCTCTAAAATGCGTGCTTCCATATTCCTCCATCTGGATCCTTCGTGCCTCCATGTGCTGCAGACTGGGGTCCTCCCTCGGTGACTTCATTGCTTTCTTCCACTCACGCTTGTGAGTGGTGTGGGGTGGGCGCCTTGGTGGTTGACCTTCCTCGAGCTTGGCAATCTCCGCTGGTGCCTGCCTCTTAAGCGAAGATCTTTTATTGCCAAGTATTGTAACAATATTTGACTTGGCCCATTTATCTGTGAACTGGCGATTGGGGGGGTTAGGATACCTAGAGCGAACAGCAGCGAGGGTCTCATCAGCCAACCTCTTTGGCTGGTCTTTGAAGTGGATAAAGCAATTACAGAGCGCATGAAGGCCATGATGTCCTTCCCCCGCACATCCATGAAGATGCCTCCTATTTGAGTGATGTCATAGAATATTGTACCATCACCTAGAGGCACGTCTAAATCATCTGAATCATCATCGTCCCCACTGCCACCCCTCCCAAAGCACTATGCCATGCATCCCCCACCGCTCTCCCTGCTACTACGCTTGCTACCGTGTCGTGTCGAGCTCGTACGCTGGCCACTCGTAGCTGGAGACTGCACGGGACTACGCTGACCACTCGTAGCTGGAGAACCGAGTCTCGACTGCACAGGAGTACATCGACGGCTCTGTAAGACAGAAGGACCTCCTGACGGCATGGGGGAAGGGGCATAAGATGACATGGCAGAAGGGGCATAAGATGGCATGGGGGAAGGGGCATAAGACGGCATGGGAGATGGGCCTGCGCTGTGTAGCCGGTTGGGCTGTGCTGACTCCGCTGGGGTGATCTCAGCTGGTATGGGGTGGTTTGGAGTCTGTAGTGCCAACTCCTGGGGGGTGTTTAAGGTACCCGTCATATACCTGTATAACTCCGCAAGACTAGGAGGGTGCCCTAAAAGATTATATAAGTCCTTCCAAATAGAATCCCGAGGATCAGGTGAGCTAGAAGCGCTTCCTGGCCACATGTTGGACTGGAAAAAAGAAAAAAAATCTATTATTGATGAGCTCAGAAGAAAGGGGAAGGGAAGAGAGGATTACTGTCGGAGCATGTCTATAGACGCGTCTGATTAGCGCGTCTATTTTCGCGTATAATAGCGCATCTATAGACGCGTCTGTCTGTGTTTGCAAACATTCTAGATGTGCCTGTAGACCTGCTCTGAGATGTGCTCTGAGACGCGCCTATAGACGTGCTCCGACAGACGGACTTTTCTAAAAAGTAGAAAAGGACATTGCGCCCGACACACAAACGTGACACTGATACCCAGATCATGCGTTTTTTGCATACGAGAAAGTACAAATCCAAAGAGAGCAAACTTCCAAAAAAGATCAACTGCAATAAGACTTACCTTGGATAGAGGTATGGAAGGTTCTTCTCCTTTTTCAAAGTTGCTTCTCCTCCTTGTTCGCCCTCCTCTCCTTTAAGCTTAGACGTAAGTGTGGGTGCCTTCCTCTTAAGTGTAAGCTTGGAAGTAAGAGTGGGAGCCTTCCTCTTAAGCATCGAAACTGTGGATCTGCTAATAAGGAAGCAAGCAAGCCGCGAAGTATAAGTAATGTGAAGAAAAGCGAAGCGAGTGCGCTAAAAGCAGGTTTAAAAGCCGTGTCTATAGGCACGTCTAAAAGCGCGTCTATAGGCGCATCTAAATACATAGAGTAGACACAGTTTTAGACGCGCTTTTGGACGCTTAAATAGACGTGCACCACAGAACAAACAAACGCGCTTTTAGACGCGCCTTTAGACGCGCCACAGAGTTTAAAATTAAACATTTGAAGAAGAGCAAAATTTTTTGGGTTGTTTGTTTGTAGGATGTCTTCATCTTCAACAAGTAGCTCCAGTGAGGATTAATCCCTCCATATCCACCATCGCGAAATGTGGTTGGAGCAAAAAATCAAATGTATGTGTGATCGATGTCGAGGAAACATGTATTGTGCACGCAGGATTACACTCAATCACATCTCAAAGTATGGAGAATGGGATGTGACCGTAAACACGGTAAGAGCTTGTAAATTAAGGTTAATTGAGATACCTATGGGTGTTCATATGTTTGAGTTATGATCCCATTTTAATTTGATATAGGATGCAGTGCCACACCCGCATATGTTGCCCTATGCTCGTCGTGAGGAGGCGAAGCGTCAGCGATATGAGGTGGGATCTTCAGGAGGGACCGTTACGGATGCATGGAGTGATGGTGATAGTAGCCCTCCACCATAACCTCATGAAGCCGTGGAGGAGGAGGTGTTTGATGATATGGTGCGGCATTTATATGTCCATTAAGGGAGGGATGATAGCATGGAGTAGGATGATCTTTTTACTGCGGCATCGACTCCACTGTTTGAGGGGTGTACATTCTCTGTTCTACGTGCCTCCCTTGAGTTACTAAACTTGCAAACCATCTATGGATGGAGCAATGCAAGTTTGAATGCATTACTCAAGTAAGCTTTAAAGTCTATTTTGCAAACATGGTGAATTATGCTAGTGGGTCAATTACTCGAATGCTTTTCCTCATTTATGGTCTTCACGTGCAGGCTATTGTGTAAAATGCTTCCAAGGGAGAATAAATTACCAACCTCAAGAGATATGGCAAGGCAACATGTGACCTCTCTTGGAGGATTAGATTACAAGCGCATCCATGCATGTGTCAACGATTGCGTTTTGTTTTGTGGACTACATAAGGATGCAAGAAAGTGTCCTACTTGTGGAGAGGCAAGATATAGAGCAGATCTCAAAACTTTGGACGTGCCTCATAAGGTTCTGCGACATTTTCCCATAATCCCTCGCATCCAACATATGTTCAAGTGCAAATCTATTGCAGAGCTCATGTCATGGCATTCCTCTCATCGATCAACCGATGGCAAGTGGAGAACTCCCGCGGACTCTCCTGCGTGGAAGCATATTGAAGACACATGGCCAAGAGTCACTTGTATATATTTCTAAGTTTCTTGTTGATGTGGATAGCTCTCTCCCATGACTATGGAGAGATGATGAAGAGCTAAGGAGTCACTCTATTGTGCCTCAAAGGAAAGGACGCAACAAAGTAATAGGCACGGAGTTGCATAATAGTATCAACCTCTTTTGCGTGCTTAATAGTGATGTGGTGAAAAGATGGGTGACAAGATACGAGGATGCAAAGGCAAGAAGACAAGAAGAAAGGGCCCTCTTTCGTACACACCACGGATCTCGTGTGCCATACCCTCAGTATCTAAGAGCACTTCCAAAGGATATTCATGTGGATTGGCTACTTGATGAAATGGAGAAAGCACAGAAAGACGAGGGGATGCATATCACAATGGAAGAATGGGAGTATGCTAGGGGATGCATGAGCAAGGTCGGTATATAGAATGTTATGCATAAGTTAGGAGCTTTCAATAATTTAGATTGCTTATTTAATTGATTTTTTTTTGGTGTAGTGCACTATGTTCAATGCTATATGGTGTGAGGGCAAGCATTTTTGAACACAACGGATTGATGATAAGAGAAACACACAAGATTGCGGCGTCATTGCTAGCTTTGAGGGAGCCAATGGAGCCATGGATGACTATTGTGGCATAATCCAAGATATTATTAAGCTTGACTTTCGACGCTTCTTTGTGTATGTTTTGGATGTAAAGTGGTTTAAGGACATGGTGGAAAGAGGCCCTAATGCAACAATCAAACGCCATGCAAGTGGCTTTGTAACTATTGACTCCACAAAGTTTTAGCAAAGTAGGAAGGACACACTAGTACTACAACAACAATGTGAACAGGTACTGTGCACACATATAAAAATACTCGCTTTTAAATATTTCATGCAAAAAAATAACATGATTGTATTTGTGTTTGAATTAGGTTGTCTATCAACCAATGGTGGATAATAATAGATGGTGGCATGTCATACCTATTATGCCACGTTCCAAAGTGATGTATAGTACATTTACTAATATGGAGCGTATGGAGGATGATCATGGCCATGGACGTGATGATGACCGTGATACGAGAGAGGAGGATGATCATGAGATAGGAGATACAGATATTGAGGCCATTACCCGTGAGGACGAGCCTACCATTGGTGATGCTGATTTCGATGAGCACATAAGTAGCACAAGTAGTAGTGGGTTGAATGTATTTGTAGATCTAAACACTTGTTTGGATTTTGAAGTAGATAGTTTGGCAAGGGTTGATCTCATTGAGGATGAGATTGAACCGTAGCCCCATCATTGATATTGGCAAAACTATTTTACATATTGTTTCATTCTCCTCACCTCACTTAATTCTTGTAGATGTGGGCTTGCAAAAAAGCATTGATGTTTTTGTTAAAAGTATGTGCTTTGGTAATCATGGGCAATGTTTGGAAAGCAATGATGTACACCAAAATCTCACTTTCTGTATTCTCTGGTTTGCGTCTATCTACGCGTCTAAATGCGCATGTGATTCTCAGTGTAAACGCGCAAATAAACGCGCAAATAAACGCGATAATACATGCGCAAATAGACGCGCTGATAAACGTGATGTTAGACGGGCTCGTATTTTCCAGGTTTAGACACGCAAATAGACGTGTTAATACACGCGCAAATAGACGAGTTGTTAGACGTGCCCATAATCCCTCTACTAAAGCAATGCCTATAGACGCACCCGCTATTTTGCGCATCTATCAAGCGCGTCTATAGTTGCTTTGTGTTGTTATGGAAGAATGGATCCCTAGGAAGAGTATATCTAATTCTAGGCGAGTATATATCTAGTGTACACACACACACACACAGACATACACATTTATATGGAGTAAAAAAATCTTTGACATCCAAACTTTTCTAATTATCATTAGAATAATCCATGTCATCTAATCTAAATTAAGATTATGCAGATATATAAATATATAGGCTATTGACATGTATATACACAAACATATCAAATTGTAAAAGTATATATAAGTCTCTATTTATACGTATATATACAAGGTTCTATTATACGTATATATAAGTCTCTATATATACATATATATATATAAGTCTCTATTTATAAGTAAAGAGACTAATGACGAGGTGAAGCTCCATGATATTGTAACGTAAGGCAAGTATCAAGCAAATAGTGTTGATAAGGTTGAATCCAGAGTTGTGGGAACCAAATGTAATAATATGCCAGGAAAGCACTTGGGCTACCAGGAGTAACAATAATCAGTTGGACCCTTCATTAGACCAAATCCAATTGCGACGTAGAGAAGTATCTCGTACACCAAAGTAAGTAGACACTTTGTAAATATTAAGATTGTAGCCATAAACTGAGAGAAACCCAGATCCACAGTCGAAGCAAACTGTAATTGCAAACAATGCCTCAAGCAAATCACATGCATTACGTGCAAGCACATCGCCTTCATGCAGCCAAGACCACACTGAGGCTCCATGGTAAGGAGGTTGAGATGGTGCAGTCTGCCAAGGTCAATGTTAGCGTGGGTGTAGCCAATCGCAGAACTATTTTCGGGGCCATTTTGGGGCCGCGATGCGATGCGCTTCTGGGTGAATATTTGTATTTTGTGCGACCCGCGCTCTCGCCAAAAATTTTCTTGACGTCATGCATACATTTTGTGCAGACCCGCGCTATCACTGAAAATTTCCCCGATGTCATGAAGGCACACTGGCGTAATAATGAGATGCAATCTATTTGTTCAGAACACCGCATAGCTCGACACATGGCATCTCTGCACTACTTTGCACAGTGCAATCTCTGGCCTACGCTGCTTGATCACTTATTATGGTGCAACCAGTTGCTGTAGCTTTGCCACCTGTCACTGGGCACGTACCCATGCAGATCATTAAGATTGAAGGTTGGCTTAGAGAGACCACCGCCCTGGTTCTTGTCGTAATAATTAGATGCAATCTATCATTCTAAACACTGCCACAATGCAGTCTCTGGCCTGTGACCACCTGTCATCATGGAGCCTTTTGCCGCTTCTTTGCCCGCAACCCATGCAAATCATAGGTTGGCTTAGAGAGACCATTGGTTTTTGGCGTAATAATGAGACACAATCTATCATTTTGAGCATCGCCTCAGCATAGTCTCTGGCATGACCCCCTACAATCACCCAGAATTGAAGGTTGTCTTGGAGAGACCACCACGCTGGTTTTTGGAGTTATAGCTCCGTTACCTATTTTTATGTATTACGGGAGGAGATCTATGGAAGCCACCGTGCTAATTCTAGGAGTTATATATTTGTATACTAAGGAAAATGCATTCTGTTGTGCAACCAAGCAAAATGCAATTGACAATATGGCCCTTGAGGGGTCCCCTTTAGGGGCCAGGGCCATATCTACATGCATTATACAATATCCAGGATGCCACTGGACAGAAATGGCATGTCAATATGGCCCTTGCCCCTAAAGGGGACCCCTCAAGGGCCATATCATCAATTGCATTTTCTGAAAGTTTAATTGTATTTTTCTAGATGTATCTCCATGCAACCACAATGGTGGGGTCATTGGAGTTATTTAGCGCTATTTTGGCCATAAAACAAGGAAATTGTAGTCCTTCTTTCCTAGTATTTTAGTCCTTGTTGCAGTAAATATAAATGATGGCAAAAGTATAATTTATCGAGTGAAAATTGAGCAAAAGAGATTACAATGTACATTTACGTCCAATAACATGTTATATAAAAAATATCAACTTATATTGAGTAAAAATTGAATAGAGGATCTTACATTTATAAAAACTCTGCAATTGCTGAGAGCCTAAACAAAAGATTACAAGTAGCGGCCATAACCATTCAAATACAAATATAAAAGTTAACAACAGTGCATACTGAGAGCCTCAAATTGAATAAAAAGAGATTACCTAAATGCCTTAGAGACCAAAACATTACATCCAGTGAGCCAAAAGATCATTGAGCTCGCCCAAAAGATTACATCCAGCCATTATTGAGAGCCTCGTCTGAGCAAAAGGGAATTTGTACAACTCAATTTTCCGCCAATCTAGCTTGTTGCATTAAAAAATTTTAGGGAGCCAAAGGAGGATACGATGGAGAGGCTGAAGACCATGCATATTGCTAGGACTCAGATTATGGCCCCCCCAGCAAGTCGAGAGTACTCTGCTCTAAAAATATTAAGGGCTTCGTCGACATCTAGGGGGAACCCATACAACACAGCCATATTAAAGAGGCCCTTTGTAAGCATGTGTAGTTAGATGATGCTTCCTCTCAAATTTCAGATAGCATATGGATTCCATTTTCTCTCAAGGTTTATAAGCCCTGACTAGCCATGGTAAGGTATAAGCCTTGACTAGCCATGGCAACGTTTAAACCTTGACTAGCCATGACAATGCGAAAAATGATATATGTGGTGCTATAATTAAGTGACCTCTTTATCAACATCAATTAACATTCCCTCAAGATAAGGCCTATACAACACTGATGATAACGTGGGTCTAATCAACATACAATAAATAAAGCCTCATTAAAATTTTAATACATAGAGTGTTTATGAGGTGAACGTGGATGAAATACAAAAGAGAAACAGATATGACCATAGCACATGGCCTTTCCATATATCCACCTTTCAGTCAGAACATGATAGATTTTTTGTTTGTAGAGTATGTGCATTATGATAAATGCAAGGACATTGCAACTATGAAGCAAATTATGGGAGCTATGCCACACTTTTACTCTATATAGAGATTGCATTGGAGAGACAAACAATGAACCTTAGTTTGGAGAGGGATTGGATAACCTCACAAATTCACTAGTGGGATAACTTTTTAGTCCTCACAGGCTCCGATGAGAAGGAAGGAGATTACCCATACTTTGTATTGCTATACGGAAAACCCAAACAAAGCAAGATGTAATATTAGGAGGGGTCTTGGCCCTAAAAATCATCTAAGAAAGACCATAGATACAGATTGTTACATAAGATTGTGTAAATGTTTGTCTACTCTTGTTTTGTTATAGCTACTATTAAGTTTCAAATACAAGTCGTACTTGGAGAAAAAAAGGGTGCAAGAATCTTCAAAATGGATGTAGCCACTCATGAGCACATCATGGATGTAGCCACCTCATGGGGTGCCTTGGAGTCATCAAGGAGTGAGCAACCAAGTGACACTATCTAGAAGCTAGAATACTGGGTGTAGAAATCATAAACTTACCTAGCCTATAAAATAAAACAATGACTAATCTAGGAATAAAAATCTTCTAACAAGAAATGTACTGGCTATATATGCTCATTGAAAAACATATGTGAAATTGAGACAATACTATATTATCATTATGTAATGAAATTAAGCAATGTTATGGATTACATTTAATCAACAAAGTTTACAATCCTTACAGGGATGTCAATAATAGCAGCTCCAAGGTCACTTGTGAAGTAACCCAATTGGCCTACCATCATGAATATATTTTGAGGCATCTTCCTTTTTTCGTTGCTCATCTTGCTTGGAGGATCCTTTATTAGGGATCTTTTTTTGAATTCGTTTTGGGTGGAAATTCATGACTTGTAAAGCCACCATGAATTGCCTACTGTGAAGTCTAAGGCCTTGACGAGGAATCTATCTTAAATGTTTCTGTAATGTCAAACATTACAAGTCAGGTAGCGATTCAATCCTATACCACCAAATAAAATCTACTACTCTTTTGCTCTAACCATCAATTGAAACAATGAAAAAGGCTTTTTAAGGTAGAGGGGCCAATACTATGGCCCCCCGTAATACGAAGGTAGGTGTCAGGTAATTTTGTGCATGCTTTTACTAAGTACTCCTCAAAGAAAAAGATGATGTGTCAAGCTCTCCTTTCACATTGTTTTGAGGGATCATGCCTTATTATTGGCCTTCATATTACCTAAGTGTTGGCTCTCATAGCTTTCCATGTCATAAATTTTTTGGAAATTTTAAATATAAAAAGTAACTCCTTGTTACTTCTTTATGAGGCTGATACCTTCAAGTTTGAATTCTAACTTCATTCAAGCCATTATTGGCCATGGATTAGTGCTCAGTGAGACAAAGTGCCATAATAATGTCCCCTTTAGCGTAATCATTATCAATGTCCCCTTGCCTCCCCTTGGCAACCAAGAATTTGCTAGGGTTGGCGCCTTTTCATACAGTAGCTCCCGAGTAGGCCCCCACGATGAGTTTTTTTCTATTAGTCGAAGGAGCGTCGAACAAATTAATTTAAGCAAAAAGTGATGTGGGAAGAGAAATCTGGCTTTTAGCTTCCTCCTGAAGTATTCGTTACCGCCCTTATATCACCTATATCTCCCCGAGCCAGATTTGTCTTCCCACATCACTTTTTGAAAATTCTAAGTAGTTTGCTAGTTTAAGACTTTTAAAATCGAGGGAGAGATTACGACTAGTGTGGTTAGATTGTGAGAGGAAAATGTGGACCATTTGAGGTGCCTAATAGTAAGTGGATGAGGGAGAGAGGTTGTCACGGAGGAGAGCTCACAGGGTAGGAGGTATCCTTCGTAGGGCCTTTGATGCTCCCCTACGTCTAAGTGACACATGGTATTCACAAATTATTCTTGAGTCAACTCAAGTGACTAAGCTTATTAAATTATTCGAGACAAGTATAAGGCAAGATTGGGATGACAAAACCTATCACCTCAATTGAATTATTAAAGCCGACACTGTTGGGACGACAAAACCAATTTGAATTGTAGAAGCCATAAATTGATTCGCGAATAGCCATGAGTCCTTTACGAAATGTACAAAGGTCCAAGACAAAGACTGACGCACGATGACAAAGCCATAAATTGATTTTCCCGGCGGAGGGCATCACTCAGTGCTCACGTCAAATTACGACACTTTTGTGCATGTTCCTCTCTCTACGAAAAGCCGGCTTGAAAAATGTCCTGCTGCTTCTGGAGAGAAAGAAATTAACGCACCTGCGGACCATAATTTTCAATTTCCAGCATTGTTCATACAGCTAAGTTCGTATAGCTTGTTGGCCTTTCGAAGCTGCGTAGCGACGCCTTTCGATAGAACATCGAAAGATTTCGGACATTAAGCTGTTCGCACGACGACATTTGCGTTCATGTATCCGGTGAGCCAAGCGGCTGACGTAGAGCCCAGTGTAATGCAGAACTTATCAGTTTCCTCATTGGCGGTTGATCTCAGTCCCGTGTTCCGGCAGCCTTGCTCCCAATATTTGCAGAAGAACCCCCCAATCTCCTTTGACAATCCTTGCAGCTTGGAGGCCTCCCTTGGGAGCCCTGATATTAGCTTCCCCCTTTTTCAGTCCACTTCTTCGCACCCGCTAATTATGCCGCCTTGTATCTCTGCTCGCCCCTGTTGTGGCCTCGCGGAGCAGCTTTCGCCGTCGCCAGTGCAAAGCTCCCCAACTAATCCCGTACTAAGTTGTTCACTCCAGCAGAATACTCCTTATATAAGCGAGTCTCGCCGACCCCTGCTGTGTTCCCAGCTTTGTGGCTCACCAGCTGTAGCTGTTGAGTTTCCACAAAGTTCGAATCCTTGTGCGACATGTGATGCGGAATTAGAACCGCGAGACTTAGGACAGCGTGTCGATGCGGATCATACTTTCCGCTCCATGTCATCATCGGATTATCATTTTGAGGTAGCTGACAGCAGAAACTGGGCAGTTTTACGTGTTCTTCATGAACTAGAGTCTGACATTGTGTTGGATGCAAATGCACGGTCTAGCGTCATATCTGCTTTCAAAGCTTGGACTCCCCTTGGAGTGGATCATACGCACAGAAAGAGGACTACAAGCTCCCAATTCGCGTTGAAGAGATGCCTCTTGCACATGGTGTACAAGATGAAGCCCTCAACTCAAACACATTCCAGCAAGAGTAAATATATGACCGACCGACATACGGCGATAGCCCGTCAGCACCTGATAGCTGAAAGAAGGCGAAGAGACGAGCAAAACGAGTGTTACAATGTCCTAAGGGGACTATTTCCGTTCAGTAAAAAGGTGAGGACCTTCCCACAAATGTAGAATCGATTCTTGCTTCACTTGCCGTCGCTTCGGTTTGGCATTTTGTTATGCTAACATCTGTACCAACTCGTCATTCAGAAGGACAAGGCAGCCATGCTTAAATCAACCATCAGCTATTTGAGAAAGCTTGAAGGTCGAGTACAGGAGCTTGAGATGTTTCGGAATACTTCTTGTTCGGGGAATCTTACTATAGAGCCTGACTCTGGGAGCCGTGACGATGATTCGACGATATTAAATTCTTTGGACTTTCAACCGACATCACCGGAGACCACTAGATCGAGGAATAGCTGCCCCCACAGCCCAGGACTGGAAGTGCGGTATGACAGCCTATCAAGGAGTGGTGTATTTCACATACAGATCTCCGGAACTGTTCATGCTCAACAAGAATGTCCTTTGCTCCAAATTCTTCTTATTCTCCGAGAGATGGGTCTAGAGTCATATTCTGTTGAGTCAAAGTTTGAGAGAACCACGTTCTACACTCACATCTCTGCTCAACCAAAGGTAACAATTTCCCGCTCTCAAATACTGCACACAACCGCATTTGCATTTTCAGTTGACATTCAGAATAAGTTATCATGTGGAAGCATTTAGAAAGAATTAGCACGCACTGTCACCACCGTTTATTGACGTCACCAGAGTTTGTTGACGTGCAGCAAGGAGACGGTAAGATGGTCATTTCCGGCGAGGAAATCAGGCACGCTTTGGCGAGGTTCCTATTTCAAGCATAGTGGCGAATCGAATCCATTCAATGTACATGTATTGTTAATGTGAACGAGTACCCTGGCCCGTCTTCGACGGGCTGGTAACCTCCCACCCTCTCTCTCTCGCGCTCTCTCTTTCTCTCAATTCACATGTTCTTTATCTATGTCTGAAAGTAACAACAAATCCATTGGAGTGTCTCTCTCTGCCTCTTTACATATATGCGAGTAGCATGACTCGTCTCCGACGGATTAGAGACCTGCTCTGCTGAGTCTCAAAGTTGGGTAACCTCTTTAATCCCGAGGAATAAAATTGATTAGTGGCGTTTAGTTGGGAAATTTGATTTTTTAAAACAATTGCATCTCTCTCTCTCTTTACATTTTTCAACATTTGTATGCTTTTTATAAATTTTCTAATCAAGTCCCAATGAAGCCATAGTAGATCCATGTGATCTAAATTAATTAATTAAGTCAACTCTAATCAATCCTTGCATTAATTAACATAAATTGTGGATGGGTGGGTGGGGGGCGAGGGGGGGCTAGAGGTTTGAAGGTGGTAGGTTGTGGGATCAATTCACAATTTGAAAGGCCGCATGTGTCATTTCATGGTAGTACCTTGCCCATGCACATATACATGGTTGTCAAGCTTGTGTCCTAGCCTCTCTTGTTACATGCAGAGTAATTTGAGCCTCACAATGCGCCATATACTTGATTGATAGTTCACATTAGACAAACATAAATAAATAAAAAATAACCCACCCTATTGCCTTGTTGCCCACCTCTCTCTCTCTCTCTCTCTCTGCTCCGATATTTATTTTTGCAAATAGGGTAGTATCTCGGGGGGGTCACTATGTATAAACTCTCTATATCACGTGCGTTCAAGGCTTGTTTGTAAAATCCCTTATCCGTAGATTTTTCATTAATAAAATGTACCCTTTTTCTATACAAATCTGTAAATTTTTTCTAAAATCATTTTAAATATTCCCTTATGTAAGTTAAATTCTGTAAATTTTAGAAATTAAAAATATCCTTTTGTTGAACTCACGTGATAGGGTTACATAAGATGAGTGACCCCCCCGAGGGTAGTATGTTTTCTAGAAAGTGTCTCCCCGAAAGTTGCCCTTCAAAAAAATGGTCTTTCTTTCATTTTCCCTTCTTGAGATGGATATCCAAAAGTTTTCCCTTCTAAGTTGTACACCAACTAAATGTGAAGAAAAGAATCCTTTGTATGCAATAGATATCTTAGTGAGGCTTGCAGGTGTGTGTGCACGTGGGCAGCCATGCATGCGTGAGTGTGTATGTGTGTGTGTGTGTCTGCGTGTCGATGTGTGTGCATGCATGCTCGCGCATGTGTGTGTGTGTGTGGAAATTAATCATGTGTGTAGATAATGGATCTTAGTAAAGATTTTAGTTCTATGTGATGAGTTAGTGAAATCAAGGATTGGATCCTACGTATAAAATGGTTATGAATCGTGCATCTTTGTGATAAGGTCAATGATATACAACAAATGCCACAAAGAAGACACAACAAGACAAAGCACCCATAGATGTGCGCACAGACACGTTTCATGAACTAAAATAAAAACTTACGGGCGCGTCTATTTGCGCGTCTGGAGACCCGCGTCTAATTGCGCGTCTATATATTAGACTTACGCGCGTATAGACGTGCACAAAGACACGTAGATAGACGCTCTTATAAACGCTTTTATAGACGCGTGTATAGACGCAAAATGAACAAACAGACGCGAATATAAACACATTTTTAAACGCACTGATAGACGTGCCTTTTTTTTTTTTTAAAATTTTACAGAATAGTGTGTATGTCACAGTTACAAGAATCCCATATCCACATTCTGTAATTCAATTCTTACAGCCAGCCGCATTTTAATTACAATTCCAAATAAAATATTACAACTCCAAATTGCAATAAAATTGAAAGCTCAAAAAAGTGCTTGTATATACATATAGCACGAAGCTAAGCCACGTCATGTGGCTTCAAGTACAAAAAATAAGGAAGCTAAGCCATGTCATGTGGCTTCAAGTACAAAAAATAAGAGGAGTCTATATACAAGAGGCACGAAGCCAAGCCAGTGGCTTTAAGTACAAAAAAGAGTAGCTAGCATTACTTATACGACTAATCTATGTTCTCTAGGTCCTCGCTCCCTTCCACGCTCCCTTCTGCGCTCCCTTCTGCGCCTCCTTCCTCCTCTTCCTCATCGTCTTGTGCACGGGCCTGTAAACAAGGAACAACATATATCAATGTATGAAAAATCAAATCTTTACTTATAATTTTGGCATTATTTAATTACTTTCAAATACCTGGGGGGCCTGTCCAGTAGCTCGGGTATACTGCTCCTCAGTAATCAACCCGTCATCATAGAAGTGCCTCCATGTATCTCCTTTGTGATGGTGGCGGTGGTAGGCTGTCTCCACTGGAGTAGGGTATCTACCCACGATCTCAAGCTGCATGACTGCGATACACTTTGTGAAGGGATTAGTACAAAGAAACAACCAACCTCTTAATAAACTACATAAGCAATATAATTTGAGATCGATACTTATAAATTGGGCCTCCCATGATTCAACACCCCCTGCTCCAAAATGCGCGCTCCCATATTCCTCCATCTGGATCCTTCGTGCCTCCACGTGCTGCAGACTAGGCTCCTCCCTCGCTGACTTCATTGCCTTCTTCCACTCACGCTTGTGAGCGGTGTGGGGCGGGCCCCTTGGAGGTTGACCTGCCTCAAGTCTGGCAAGCTCCGCTAGTGCCTGCCTCTTAAGGGAAGATCTTTTATTGCTAAGTATCGTAACAATCTTTGACTTTCCCCATTTATCTGTGAACTGGCGATTGGGGGGGTTAGGATACCTAGAGCGAACAGTAGCGAGGGTCTCATCAGCCAACCTCTTTGGGTGGTCTTTATAGTGGATAAAACAATCTCTGTAATTGTTAGCAATTACAGAGCGCATGAAGGCCATGATGTCCTTCCCCCGCACATCCATCAAGATGCCTCCTGTTTGAGTGATGTCATAATAAATCGTACCATCACCCAGAGGCACATCTAAATCATCTGAATCATCCTCCTCCTCACCGCCACATGGCCCAAAGCACTGTGCCATGCATCCGCCACCGCTCTCCCTGCTACTACGCCTGCTACCCTGTCGTGTCGAGCTCATACGCTGGCCACTCGTAGCTGGGGACTGCACGGGACTATGCTGACCACTCGTAGCTGGAGAACCGAGTCTCGACGGCTGGGGAGTACGTCGACGGCTCGACGAGACAGAAGGACCTCTTGACGGCATGGGGGAAGGGGCATAAGACGGGATGGCAGAAGGGACATAAGACGGCATGGGGGAAGGGGCATAAGACGGTACGGGGGAAGGGGCATAAGACGCCTGTGCGGACTCCGCTGGGGTGATCTCAGGTGGTGTGGGGTGGCTCAGAGTCTATAGTGCCGACTCCTGGGGAGTGTTAAGGGTACCCGTCATGTACCCGTATAACTCCGCAGGACTAGGAGGTGCCCTAAAATGTTATATAAATCCTTTCATATCGATTCCCGCGGATCAGGTGAGCTAGAAGCACTTCCTCCCCACATGTTAAACTGGAAAAAAGGAAACAAATCTATTACTTTGGGAGCTGAGAAGAAAGGGGAAAAAAAGAGAGGCTCTGTCAGAGCGCGTCTATAGACCCGTCTGATCTGCACGTCTATAGACGCATCTAACAGAGTGTTTAACAATTCAAGTAAAACCGCGTCTAACAGTTCGTCTAGCAATCTGTCTAACAGTGCATTTACAAGCGCGTCTAACAGCGCGTCTATTAGTCCGTCTAAACATCCGTCTAACAGCGCGTCTAAATGCGCGTCTAACAATTCGTTTAAAACTCCGTTTAACAGAGCATCTGTGTGAGCGTCTACATACGCGTCTGTGTGTGTCTGTAACAAGCCAGACGCACAGATAGACGCGCCTGTAGACGTGCCTGTAGACGTGCCCTCAGATGCCTCTATACATGCGCTCCGACAGGCGAGAATGCTAAAAAGTCAAAAAGGACGTTTCGCCCGACAAAAGAACGTGTCGCTCATACCTAGATGCTGCATTTCGTGGATGCGAGAAAGTACAAAACTGGAAAGAGCAAGCAAGAACAACTTCAAAAGGACTTACTTGGAAAAAGGTATGGAAGGATCTTTCTTTTCCAAACTTGTTTCTTCTCTTGTTCGTACTCCTCCTCTTCTTTAGGCTTGGAAGCAAGTGTAGGTACGGTCCCTTTGTCTTGAGTGAAAGCTTGGAACTGTGTATGGGAGGCTCTCTCTTAAGCTTCGAATCTATAGAACTGCTAATAAAGAAGGAAGAAAGCCGCTCGCAAAGTTTAAGTAGTCAAAAGAAAAGCAAAGCGAGCGGCGCGCCGAAAAGCAGGTTTAAAAGTCACGTCTATAGTCGCGTCTATTAGCGCATCTATAGTCGCGT
This sequence comes from Dipteris shenzhenensis, assembly GCF_047967505.1. Lineage (NCBI taxonomy): Eukaryota > Viridiplantae > Streptophyta > Polypodiopsida > Gleicheniales > Dipteridaceae > Dipteris > Dipteris shenzhenensis. The sequence continues at coordinate 11,203,211 of NC_141606.1, forward strand.
CTGAATACACAGAGTAGATGCGTCTATAGTCGCGTCTATTAGCGCGTCTACAGGCGCGTTTAAATACACAGAGTAGACGCGCAATTAGACGCGACATTAGACGCGACGATAGACGCGGCGATAGACGCAACACAGAGTTTTTAAGTTAAGCATTTGAAGAAGAGCAAATTTGGTGGGTTGTTTGTTTGTAGGATGTCTCCATCTTCAACAAGCAGCTCCAGTGAGGATGAATCCCTCCGTATCCACCATCGCGAAATGTGGTTGGAGCATAAAATCAAATGTCTGTGTGATCGATGTCGAGGAAACATGTATCGTGCACGCAGGATTACACTCAATCATATCTCAAAGTATGGAGAATGGGATGTGACCGTAAACAGGGTAAGGGTTTCTAAGTTAAGGTTGATTGAGATACCTATGGGTGTTCATATGTTTGAGTTATAATGATCCCGTTTTAATTTGATACAGGATGCAGTGCCACACCCGCACATGTTACCCTATGCCCGTCGTGAGGAGCCGAAGCGTCGGCGATATGAGGTGGGATCTTCAAGAGGGACCGTTACGGATGCATGGAGTGATGGTGATAGTAGCCCTCCACCATTACCTCATGAAGCCGTGGAGGAGGAGGTGATTGATGATATGGTGCAGGATTTATATGTCCATCAAGGGAGGGATAATAGCATGGAGCAGGATGATCTTTTTACCACAGCATCGACTCCACTATTTGAGGGGTGCACATTCTCTGTTCTACGTGCCTCCCTTGAGTTACTAAACTTGCAAACCATCTATGGATGGAGCAATGCAAGTTTGAATGCATTACTCAAGTAAGCTTTAAAGTCGATTTTGCAAACATGGTGAATTATGCTAGTGGGTCAATTACTCAAATGCTTTTCCTCATTTATGGTCTTCACGTGCAGGCTATTGTGTAAAATGCTTCCAAGGGAGATTAAATTACCGACCTCAAGAGATACTCGGGGGGGTCACTCATCATATGTAACCCTATCACGTGAGTTCAACAGAAGGATATTTTTTATTTCTAAAATTTACAAAAATAAATATACATAAGGGACTATTTTAAATAGTTTTGAAAAAAATTTACAGATTTGTATAAAAAAGGGGTACATTTTATTAATGAAAAAATTTACAAATAAGGGATTTTAAATATAGGTCTTGAACGCACGTGATATAGAGGGTTTATACATAGTGACCCCCCTGAGAAGAGATATGGCAAGGCAACATGTGACCTCTCTTGGAGGATTAGATTACAAGCACATCCATGCATGTGTCAACGATTGCGTTTTGTTTCGTGGACTACATAAGGATGCAAGAGAGTGTCCTACTTGTGGAGGGGCAAGATATAGAGCAGATCTCAAAACCTTGGACGTGCCTCGTACGGTATTGCGACATTTTCCCATAATCCCTCGCATCCAACATATGTTCAAGTGTAAATCTATTGCAGAGCTCATGTCATGGCATTCCTCCCATCGATCAACCGATGGCAAGTGGAGAACTCCCGCGGACTCTCCTGCGTGGAAGCATATTGAAGACACATGGCCAAGCTTCAAGGAAGAACCTAGGAGCTTGAGACTTGGATTGGGTATGGATGGTGTGAACCCATTTGGTCTCAAAAGCACGTCTTACAGTGTATGGCCAGTGGTATTGGTGAATTACAATCTTCCACCCTCTATGGCCATTAAGAAAGGACATGTCATGCTGTCCCTTCTAATTCCAGGGAAACATAAAGTCAAAAACCCTGATGTTTATTTGGAGCCTTTGATTGATGAGCTAGAGATACTTTGGAGAGGTATCGAGGTGCATGATGTGAGCAGGCCTCCCTCATCACGAGACTTCAACTGCAAAGCAGTCTTGATGTGGATGATGCATGACTTCCCAGGCTATGGCGAGTGTTCAGGTAAGCATTGCATTTTTTAATTATGAATAGGCAAAGGACGTGGCACCCTAAACCCACCTTCCACTCTTAATTGCATCTATTGTTTCAGGTCTCACTACATCGGGTTACCATGCATGTCCTGTTTGTGGTCCTTCGCTAGTTGCCTCACAGGCAGACGCATTGAATAAGGTCATCTATGAGAATCACCATCGATTTCTCCCACCTGATCATCCTAGATATGTTGCCCCTTGGAATGAAGTCCTCCCACAATCACTCACCGCGGGAGATTGGATGAGAATTTGGGACGGTTCCACGACTCCTCCACCACTTGGCATGAGCCGGTAAGGATTTGTAACTATTGGCTGGAAGTAAAGATTGGCTATATTGGTTGAAAGTGAAGATTGCACGCTAACACTTTATTTTGTTTAGATACTCCATCTTTTATCGTTTACCATATTGGTCCCACCTCAAGATCAATCACTTGCTCGATCCCATGCATATCTTCAAGAATGTGGCATCTACCATTTGGGAGCATTTGAATGGGACACGAGATTCGGTAGGCATAAGGGAGGATCTACGTACCACAGGGAGGATGCGTGAAGCTTGGCCTCAAGAGAGACCAAATGGGCGTGTTTTTTTACCTCGTGCACCGTGGATGTTATCAAAGCTAGAGATGGTGACGGTGAAGCGCGCTATTACTACAATTCGTACTCCCACTGGATGCATGAGGTGTTTGAAGGGAGCCTTTACAAAGAGCAAGAAAAGAGGTGTAGAGCAATTATATGGCTTGAAATCTCATGATTGGCACAAGATGCTCCAAGTAAGTATTTTATATGCATAATATCTTTTTCCTTTCAAATTTGTGAGTGAATAGCTATAAGCAACTAATCAACCACCTCCTCGCGGGTTCAGTTCATACTACCTACTAGCATTTCACGTAGTGCATCAAAGGACGTGAAAGATTGTATTTACAAGATGGGCGAGCTTGTGAGGTATGTGAGCTCAAAGGAAATAGATCCCACCACGCTTGAGAATGCTCGAGTTATGTCAGTGGAGGCGGTTTGTTTAGTGGAGGAGACATTTCCACGTTCTATTCTCACAAGCCAACTACATCTCATAGTACATTTGGTGGATGAGATTGCTATATGCGGTACTATACATGCACGATGGTTGTTCTTCCTCGAGCGCTTCATGAAGACATTGAAGGGCTTCGTGAGACAAAATGCAAGACCCGAAGGTAGCATGGCCGAGGGTTGGTTGGTACAAGAGTCACTTGTATATATTTCTGAGTTTCTTGTTGATGTGGATAGCTCTCTCCCACGACTATGGAGAGATGATGAAGACCTAAGGATGACCTCTATTGTGCCTCAAGGAAAAGGACGCAACAAAGTAATAGACACGGAGTTGCGTAATAGTATCAACCTCTTTTGCGTGCTTAATAGTGATGTGATGAAAAGATGGGTGGCAAGATACGAGGATGCAAAGGCAAGAAGACAAGAAGAAAGGGCCCTCTTTCGTACACACCACGGATCTCTGTGCCATACCCTCAGCGTCTAAGAGCACTTCCAAAGGATATTCATGTGGATTGGCTACTTGATGAAATGGAGAAAGCAGAGAAAGACGAGGGGATGCATATCACAATGGAAGAATGGGAGTATGCTAGGGGATGCATGAGCAAGGTCGGTATATAGAATGTTATGCATAAGTTAGGAGGTTTTTATAATTTAGATTGCTTATTTAATTGATTTTTTCTTGGTGTAGTGCACTATGTTCAATGCTATATGGTGTGAGGGCAAGCATTTTCGAACACAACGGATTGAGGATAAGAGAAACACACAAGATTGCGGCGTCATTGCTAGCTTTGAGGGAGCCAATGGAGCCATGGATGATTATTGTGGCATAATCCAAGATATCATTATGCTTGACTTTCGACGCTTCTTTGTGTATGTTTTGGATGTAAAGTGGTTTAAGGACGTGGTGGAAAGAGGCCCTAATGCAACAATCAAACGACATGCAAGTGGCTTTGTAACTATTGACTCCACAAAGTTTTGGCAAAGTAGGAAGGACACACTAGTACTACCGCAACAGTGTGAACAGGTACTGTGCACACACATAAAAATACTCGCTTTTAAATATTTGATGCAAGAAAAGTAACATGATTGTATTTGTGTTTGAATTAGGTTGTCTATCAACCAATGGTGGATAATAATAGGTGGTGGCATGTCATACCTATTATGCCACATTCCAAAGTGATGTATAGTACATTTACTAATATGGAGCGTATGGAGGATGATCATGGCCATGGACGTGATGATGACCGTGATACAAGAGAGGAGGATGATCATGAGATAGGAGATATAGATATTGAGGCCGGCATTACCCGTGAGGATGAGCCTACCATTGGAGATCTTGATTTCGATGAGCACATGAGTGGCACAAGTAGTAGTGGGTTGAATGTATTTGTAGATCTAAACACTTGTTTGGATTTTGAAGTAGATAGTTTGGCAAGGGTTGATCTCATTGAGGATGAGATTGAACCATAGCCCCACAATTGATATTGGCAAAACTATTTTACATATTGTCTCATTCTCCTCATTTCCCTTAATTCTTGTATATGTGGGCTTGCAAAAAATTATGTGCTTTGGTAATCATGGGCACTGTTTGGAAAGCAATGATGTACACCAAAATCTCACTTTCTTTATTCTCTAGAGCGCGTCTATTTACGCGTCTGAGTCTCAGTGTAAACACGCAAATAGACGCGCAAATAGACGCGCTAATAAACAGGATGTTAGATGGGCCCGTATTTTCTCAGGTCTAACGCGCAAATAAATGCGGTGATTTACGCGCAAATAGACGAGCGTTTAGCCGCGCCTATAGACGCGCCCGTAATTTCTCTACTAGAGCAACGCCTATAAACGCGCCTGCTATTTTGCGCGTCTACCAAGCGCGTCTATAGTTGCTTTGTGTTGTTGTGAGAGCCAAGATCAGCTCAGTATACCAATGGATTTTCTAATACCATATTGAAATAAGATCTTGTAGTCGAGCAACAAACAATGATAACATTATGTGTAACTGATACTACACTCTCAAAGTCAAAGGTGCTATAAATGGGGACTAAGAGACACAAAAGTGGAATGTGCTATTGCATTGTCCCTCTGTTGCACTGCCCACTGTTCCTCTATCGACACTGCTCAGTGCTTTCAAAGTAGTCAACTGTTTTTGATGACAATGTGATGTTGCCCAATTGGAGAGCAGTCTTAGGAGGCATGCCCTTTGGAGAATGTTTGTGATTCTAAGAATATTTTTAGATGAAAAGGTCCCCAAAACCAAACAAATGTGAAAATGTAGACTTCTTAAATGATGTAACATGTATGCGTTAAGAATCATTCATAAGATATTTGCAAAGACACAATTCACCAAGAAAATCAACAAAGGATAACTTATGAAATGAACATTTGAACCCCTAGTCCTGTATCTGGAGAGTATGTATGGCCCAATGGAGGTGATGATGGCAACCATATTCACAAATATTGTGAGGGCCGTGAGACATTGACTATGTTAAGCCTCACCTCCCATTTTATACATGGCTTTTTCTACGATTGAAGGACAAAGCGGCATAGTGAGCATACATGAGGCACCAAGAAAAGGCATTTTACCAACCCCACCACACGAAGAGTAGCATTGGGTCCAAAAAATGTATCTCCATCTAGCATGCACTGTATCTAATTGATAACATTTGCATCTCCAATGCTTCCACCTTTATACCAAAACCTCCTAAAGCCCACCTGTGAATACAAAGAACCCTACCATCAAATACAAATGGAATGCTAGTTTATGTGAGACTCCAACTTTCCATGTTGTTGATTTTATGAAGTAGATTCGAATTCGCCTAGCAGTCAAATTTGCTTCCACGAATTTTATACTTCCTGAACTAGAATTTGCATTATATTTGTTAGTGACAGCATCCTGCCCTTCAACCCCAATGTGAAAGATTCAGACATATTTACAAAAAAATCATTAAAAACCTAGCTTGTCAAGAAAAAAAATTTGGTCATGTCAAAAGTAAAGTGAAAGAAAAGAAAAGATGTGTGGCCTACCACCCTTTACTAAAACATATTTACCACAAGGCACTAACCTCTCGATGCCAACTGGCACCTCAAAATAAGAAAATATAGATCAAGCCTAAACTATCTCTTGTGCACCAGATGTGTAGGATAATGAGAGGATAATTTGCCAGAGCCTCACTGAAGCAACACTATGAGCCATAGTGACACCCTTTATTTTAAACCGATCCAATGGTTGAGTACAAACACACACAAATGTAGATACAATGAGTTCCAAGTGGGCAACATTGTCACATAAAAATGCTACCATGAACTCACCATGTGGTTGAAGCCTACTCAATGCAAGGTTTATTTCAAACTATAATTCATTTTGACCCTTAGATCTTGGAAGGATCCTTTGCTTTTGACTTAAGGCTACTTTTGGCGTGTTGATGATTCTTCATCTTCTTCTCTTCATTATTATGAATGATAATGAAACAAATTATGTAAGGTCTAATCTCTCTTCAAAAGCTACTTGGAATTGTTCATGGAACTTCATTATTTGTTTTGATCAACCGCTCTCTACTATAGCTTATTCTTTAAACGTGTGATTGTGCTCCACCTTTGACATGGACTTCCTCAACATCCTCTCCCTTCTTTGGACCACCTTCTAGAAGGGATGAATGGGGAGTATGTTGTTAGTAATCTCCACCAACAAATGCACATCCCTTATTGCCTTCCACCAAACTATTGCACATTCCTAATTTCAAAGGTTCCATGTGGCTAAAAACAAAGGTTAACATGTGGCGAAAGGAGTAGATTCCTTCAAGCATGCAAGTATGTTCTCAAGGAGACCTCCTCCTTGTATGTCTTATCCAAGCCCGCCCTCCCTGTATGCTTCAATATTTTCCTTGAAAATTTCTTGCATTGCCTTTCCTTGCAATGAACTTGGGCACAGGATCGTCCGAAGGTTAGAAAAGCCACACACGAGAACAAAACTTTTGGAAACAAAGTGAGGTTCTTGAAATCTTCTTGTAAAGTACATAGTGCACTTTGTTGGAGGACATTGCGAAGGCACGATGATGAATTGGAAGGTCTTCACAATTGAGTTTTCCTATTGAGAGTGGGAGCATAGATGGCCTTTAGAATCAAGAGCTCCGGCAGGTGCTCCAAATCAATAGGCAAGTCAGTGGCAAGAAACCCAAGCAAAAATGTGGCTACACTTTGATGATCTGATGTGTTAGGAATGTCCATGGATTTACCTTTACATGTGTGCATATGCACGCGTGCACATACACACACACACACACACACACATGCATGCATGCACGCACGCACGTACCCCCCCACCCCACACCCAAGCCCCCCCCCCCACACACACACAATGAAATGACTTGATAATGATAGCTAATTGTGAGTCCCAATATATCTAGGCATGTAATTGAATGACTTTGACAATGATATATGTCATGTGAATGTTTCCCTTTGCTAATAGGTGCTTGCAAAAGGTTGCATGGATCATTCGAGATTTCATATGGGGTAAGGAATGGCATGTTCTGTAGTAGTCAACTCTAGCCACTCTAAAAGAATTTGGAGGTTTGTACTTGGAAGCTCTCAAGACTAAGGTAGAGAGTTTATGCTCAAAGTGGATCAATAGGTTAAGCCCAAAACAATCTTGGGCTATACTACTCCCCTTTTAGTTGACTAACTCTAGTGTTGTTGGCCCCAAGGGCATGAATGCCAACTGGAAAGATGTCATTTTTTTCAAAGGTTCGTCTCAAATCCTAAATTTGAGGTTGCTGATTGTTTAGTTGCTATCTGGAAATTAGTTTTGATGAGGTTTTAATCAAATTTTGTTGTGAGGGGTCATCTCTCCTAAGGGGGACCCTTCTCTCTCTTACAATATCTAATTATCTTGCACGTGCTACTTTTGTGGATGATGTCCCCCCATAAAAATAAATCCTAGAGCTACATTGAATGCCAAGGGTCCACAACAATGGTCTCAACTTTACTCTAAATCTCCCTCTTTTAGGTGGAAGAGGTCTAGTGACCCACTTTATAGGTTGTAGTAGATATGCCGAGTTGTAGCGATCACATCATTGTGGAATAATGTAGTTTTCTTAAGGGGCCCTAGGCATAGGGTTTGATTTGCTCAAGTTAAGAAGGATGGCAATCAAATTTTGGAAGGGGCTAGATTTCGAATTGGCTTATAAGAGCGTCTATGTAGATAGTTTTTCATGTTTAGTGATGGTGGTTAGCTAGTAGATTTGGGTGTTTGCCACCCAATAATATTTTGGGGCAGAATATAATACTTTATTTTCATGTTTACCTCCAATATATGAATTTAGAAGGATGGTTACCACAAATTAAAAAAACGATGGACTGAGCTTTGGGACTTGGGAATTGGTTCCTTTTGCATATGTTCATTCAATGCTATGATTTATCCCTAGAAAGGAGCCCCTTTCTCCAAGAAACTTTTTTCAAGTTAAAGCATTCATGCTAAACCTTGCACATTTATTGGAAGCTATTATTGAGGATGGAAAGGCTTTACACTTGCACAAGACCTCTACCATGAATGCTTTTTTAATTATAAGGAGGAAGTGGACCTGTCAATCTAGGCTACAAAGTTATTAAAAACTCAACTTTATTCTTTATAGTCTGCTACTACGTAACCTAGCTAGGGATGCTAGACTGTCCCAATGGACGGAGATATCTCCACTTTGCTTGCTTTGTCATTTCAGTATTGAATCTCCCTTTCATGTTTTCTAGAGATGTCCCAAAGTTTGACCAATGTAGATGAAGATCAAATTATAGTTTGAGAGCGCTCAGGTCCCCCTCAAAGAATGCAATGCACATAGCTTAGTAGGCTCCCAAGAGCTCCCCAACAAATCATTTTAGTAGTAGCAATTTGACATGTATGGAAAATTAGTAAAATAGCTTAGTTTTCAATGAGCTTGGCCCTCATGTAGTGTGGTTCACTTGCATCGGCTTGATTCTTGCAAATGATTCTTGGCATAAAATCTATTTTTTGCAAATCAAGGGTGGATCTTCAAGTGGAAAAGGTGTAGTGGTTAGATTGATATCTCAAATGGGGTAGAAGCAATTATGTGGAGTTGAGGATATTGGACCCAAATAATACTTTACAGCAGGGAGAGATTTCTCATCACAAAAGCTTATGCATAAGATCTCCCTTAATGATCTCCATTCTCTCAATATTATTTTTCAAGACGTTTCTCAGAAATCAATCTCAAAGCATGCCTCTCATGCACTCCACGTTACTTCCAACATATCCAATTGCTGTGATTAGAGCATTGCAAGAGACTGCATTTTGAGCTAGAAGTTTGTCAAACACCTCTAGTGCTTTTGTAGAAAATCCACTCCATTCATGCCTACAAATGTTTGTAGCATATTCAATGGGTGTGAGACTAAAAATCACAAAATCGGATTGAATTCTATCCTCTCGAGGAAGGAAAAATGATCCCAACACACAGGGATCCATAGAAAATTATCCAAAACCTACAACATGGTTGCACATTAAAGTACCAGCCTTCATATCAACAAAGGTGTTTCTAACAAAAAGATCTCTTTCCAACAACCCTTTCCCATTGTCTCAGCATGTAATTCTCAGCCCCTATCTAGAAAACCCACCCACAAATTGGAATGTGATATATTTGTTTTAAGAAACTCTTTGCAAGGAGCAATCCTGGAGTGTCTAGTCTCTTGAATGGAAGCTCACATGGCATGCTTTGGTCGATGTATCATACAACTTACTTTCTGGTATAGTGCCTCCAAGCCTTCCATCTATAATTGCATTTGGTTATAGAAACTTAATCTTTAACAATGCTTGAGGAGGAATCACTTAATTTTCTGAATCCTCTACTCTCTACCCTCAACATTCGAAATAATTTTCTCTCTAGCAACATTTTTCCTTGGATTAAGGACTTAATTTCCCAACGCCCTAGCGTAAAAGACTTGGAAACTTCTTCCTGTAGCAGCATCACCACCAGATTCATGAAGTCCTTTCTTGGCGTTGGATCCTCCATCACTGCCTCTTCCACCATGGCAGGCTTTGCAACTATGGCTTCCCTTCCTCCCCATGAACTTCTTTGGTTGCAAGATTTTTGGAGCTGAAAACACCCTTGGATCCACACTCTAATACCCCACAACTCTTGCTCCATGATCAACCCTTCCTTGGCTCAGCCATAGTGGAATGGGTTGGTGGATCCATCCTCAGCAGAGCTCAATGCTCCCTTACAATAGACTGTTGAGATATGGTGCCATGAGCACATATTAGAGGCTAAGGTATGGTATAGGAAAGAATTAAAGTAGCCACCCTAGGATGTGGACTACATGATGTAGAGATGTGGATCGAGGATATCCACAAGGAGAGATGTGGATTAGAGGATCCCACAAGTGTTGACTATTCAAAGGGCACTCTCTATATAAGAGGCCTATCATGTATTTTTGAATAGAAGAAATGCACATTCACTCAAGATTCCTTATGAGCCCAAGCTAATCTATCTTGGAACCTAATTGACTTGAGGTACATGTCATGAGCATTCTCTTCATCATGTTTCCACATAGGTTCCATCCACCTTAGAGCGCTCCATCGATCCTGAGGCACGCATGTTTTCTCATGGTACCAGAGCATAGGTCTAGTCTCCTAGATTAGTTGTGGGCTTGCCTTAGGAGCACATGTTTTATCCTAGGTTAGTTTTAGTTTTAGATTGAGAGCAAATTTCCATCCCTTGAGAGAGGAATTAGTCACACATAGAGAGCCGATAGGAGACGAGGTTTGAAGAGAATGTAGGATGCATAGTTGGAGTGGGTTGCTCATTGGGTCGAGCAGCTTCTATTGAAGGCTTCTATTGAAGGAGTAGAAGCTTGCTAAAGGTGTTGAGGGCATAGAAGCTTGGAGCTTGTGAGGAGAGAGCTGTTGGCTTCTGCTGTGTTGATATAGTAGGAGGGAAGCTCGTATGGCTGGAAAGAGTTGCTGATTAGGCTATGCTATGTTGCCTTTGCTACAGTCGCTTGCCTTAGAGTCAAGGTAGAAGAAGCATTGCCTCGGTTGGCTGTAGATAGAGTTGTAGAAACTCTTTTTCTCTGACACACAAGAAGACTCATAGGGATTGTTTGTGAATCAAACTCTCATCAAATCTCTAAGGCATGAATGGAAATATCCTCTTCCTCTCAGCAAAAAATCTCTCAAAGAATGCTTTCAAATCTAAATGAACACTCAACTCATGAATCTCTCATGAAATGGATGGACAGGCTAAGGTATGGTATAGGAAAGAATTAAAGTAGCCACCCTAGGATGTGGACTACATGATGTAGAGATGTGGATCGAGGATATCCACAAGGAGAGATGTGGATCAGAGGATCCCATAGGTGTTGACTATTCAAAGGGCACTCTCTATATAAGAGGCCTATCATGTATTGTTGAATAGAAGATATGCACATTCACTAAAGTTCTATTTATGAGTCCAAGCTAATCTATCTTGGAACCTAATTGACTTGAGGTACATGTCATGAGCATTCTCTTCATCATATTTCCACAGAGGCTCCATCCACTTTAGAGCGCTCCATTTATCCTGAGGCATGCATGTTTTCTCACAGATGACCCCTTTGGATCCATCCTTAGTATCTCACATATAGGAGCTCTCAGTATAGCATTGAGGAAGTGAATGTTTGTGGAAAAGCCACCGTGGATCCCGAGTGGTGGATTGCTTTCTTAGGAGATGTTCTGTCTTTATGCTGATTGCAGTTGAAAGCATGCCTCTTGTTTCAAACAAAATGAAACTATTGATCTCTAATGTTACACCAACATACTTATGTCTGGCATTTGTATTTGACTAAATGTCAATTCTTTTCTAGAATAAGACCTTCAAGTTTTGTTAACTTTCCAATTGCTGCAAGGCTAGAGAATTTGGAATAGTTGAATCTTTCACGTTGTGGTAACATTAGTGACGAAGGATTGGAAAATCTCACGACCCTCAAGAAGTTGGAACTTGCAAGTATGGGAGACACGAGTCACGGTGCATCAGAGGAAATAGATTTCATGCAAAAGAAGCCATTTTGACCAAAAAAGGGATTCTCAAAATGCCAAAAATGGAGCCCATCCATCGTAGATTTCTAGGACAACCATAACTCTAGCACTCACCAATAATGTGGTACTGATCACAGAAAATGAGGAAGGTGACACCATCTTTTAGCTTGTGACTTTGTCGTCATGCCATGCTATAACCATCGATGGTTTGATGGCTTGCTGGTCAAGCCTACTTCCCACAGTCTTGCTTGCTAGGAAGTCCATTCTAAATAAAACATATTGCTGGCCTATTATGTTGGTTGCTAATTTGTTGATTCACATATGTTGTTGTAGCGATGAGCTACCTCGATCCCATTTCTACTTGTGCTAATCCTTTTGTCCATTGAAGAGTGTGTTGATTGTTCCCATTCATTGGTAGACTTTACTACTTAAGAAGCTTTATTAATAAGTGAAAGTAATGATGGTGGCTGATGGCAAAATATCAAAGGATGGAGACATAGCATAGAGTTCTGAATATAGTTCAAAGAGAAAGCTTCAAATAAATGCTCATAGCAGCTTGATGAATCATCTCGTGAGTCAAACAACCTAGTAACAACATGAAGGGTGGATCAATGGCTCTTTCATTAGGAAAGCATGCTTCACCAATTGGCACCTTTCAATTAGTATGCATGTCTCCGCACCTCTTCGCTTTGTCACCACCATAACAGATTCGGGCTCACATACGAACGACTTGATTGAGTGCTATTCTAGATTAAACATCATAGTTTTGAGTCTAGCAGAAGGTTTCGATGTGTTTGGTTACCAGAGGGCAGCAAGACCATGTCTAAGTAGAACTGCAAACTTCCAACTTGAGCATCTTTGATGGTCTTCTGAGAGTTTGGAGGTACCACTCCTCCCACCTAGTGGATCTCATAGAGCAGTCGATCTATGGCTGGCTCAGGAACTACTCCTGCTATCATTGCCAAAGCTTCCTCATAGAACAATGCCGTGCCCACCAAATCGTAGGGGAATTTCTAGTTGGGAGCTCGAAATGTCGGTGATGTCAGCTTGCTGCTGCAAGAACTCTCAACCCCAGATTGTTCTGTGCTAGATCCTTGGCCACTGGAAGAGCATTGACCCCCACATAGCACCCAAGAATGTAGAGCATCATCGATAGCATTCAAGGCCACCTTGTGCACCAACTTGGGCTCCTCTAGGCTAAGTTGCTCGGGTGGGTTACTCCTTGAAATGGTTTCACTCTTAGGGTGCAAGATTGAACGTCCCATCAGCAGAGGCGAGGGGTGATGATGAGGAGGCAGGTCTCGGGGGATTTGGCTTAGACGGCTTCAACAAGGGCCAAGCTGGATCAGGCGGAGGTCACAGGGCTAGGGCGACGATGATGACTCTGATGAGTTGGATGAGCAGCAACAGTAGTAGTATTAATAGTAGTTTGTATATACTTTGGCATGTATATGCTTTTGTCTGTTGGCTCGTTTGAGCGATTTTGTATCATCCTTTTTGAAAGGGAAATTTTGTAACAAACAAGGTTGTATATACTTCGGCATGTATATGCTTTTGTCTATCGGCTCATTTAACCAATTTTGTATTCCCCTTTTCACAAGGGAAATTTTGTAACAAACAAGGTTTGAGAGTTTTATCTCGCCTGTGCTTGTAAACATTCTTTTGTAATGCCAAAAAATAAACATTAGTGGGGAAAAATGGGGCCACACCAAGCCCTATTTTGACCTACTAATTTTTTTAAAAAGTTCTATTAAGGGTCGGTATATACCAACGCTTTACCAATGTCGATATATACCGACCTTTACCAATGTCATTATATATCGATGCTTATATAGTGATGCATGTTTTTGGATCCTAATATAGCGACATACATACCGACCTTTGCACCCATTTATAAAAAAATAATTAGTGTAAAAAAACTCAGTATTTGTGTCAAAAAATGGCTTGTACATGAGCAGGAAACTACAGTGTTGCTCGGGGGATTCACCATAAAAAATTTTAGTGTACCACGTGCATTCAAAAGGATGGGTATTTTAATTTAACTTTTTGGAAAATTTTCACAGTTTATAATAACAAGAGGGGTTTTTAAATTGAACTTTAGAAAAAAATCACTTCGTTAATAAGTAAAGAGGGTTGTTTTCATTGGGGGTAAAATTTTAGTTGAGGGGCTTTTTGAATACCCCTTGAATGCACGTGATACATAGGGTTTCTAGGTGGAGTGCACCCCTAAGCTGCAGTGGCTGGTAATTAACTACCATCCTGGTCAAATCTTAGCCACAACAAACGTGGCTGAGATGCACCACCAAGGGCAGTAATTACGGCACAAGTAATTCATGAAGCCTAATCACCTCTTACCATGTACTCTAATACTGTACTATGCATGAAAGCTTGATAACTGATGATCTATTGCACTCTTAGTAATTATGCATGCAAGCATAGTGGTGGTAACTGGCAAGTGAGTAATTGTGGGCCACTGTGGTGGCTGGTAATTAACTGCTAACCTGGTAGCATCTTAGCCACCCACCACAGATGGCTGATGAGAGGAACCACCACTTAGGGGGTTCACCTAAAAAATTTTTAGTGTACCATGTGCATTCAAAAGGAGGGGTATTTTAATCCAACTTTTTGAAAAAATTTAACAGAATTACAATAACAGGAGGGGCTTTTTAATTCAATTTTTGTAAAAATTCACTTAGTACATAAGTAGAGGGATGTTTTTATTGTGGGAGAAATTTTAGTTGAGTTTTTTTTTAATACCCTTTGAATGCAAGTGATACATAGGGTTTCTTATTAGTGCACCCCTCGAAAACCACCACCGGGTAGTAATTATGACAAAAGTAAATCATGAACCGTAATCACCTCTAATCATAAATTACCATGCACTCTAGTACTCTATTGAGCACCCAATCTTGATGATTTACTACACTCGTAGTAATCATGCATGCAAGCCCGATGGTCGTAACTGGCAGCAGGTGAGTAATTGTGAGTTATGTAGTGGCCAGCTAGTAATTAACTGTCAGCCAGATGGAATCTTAGCTGCAACCATAGACATGACTAGTAATCTTAGACTCCACCAACTCTAATCACTCATTACCATGCAAGGTAGTAATACCACCTTGAAATAATCAAAATTCGGGCCAACCACTGTGGTGGCTCTCACCTTGATAGTTCCTTGCAGTCGGTCTACAAACATAAGCCTCTACTGTTCCATTCCCTTAGCTGTTTCGTCTTCTGTCCCTCTCGGCCATTTCTTTCTCCCTTGCACTTAGACTACAAACTTAATCCTCCACTATTCCATTTCCTTCACTGTTTCATCTTCTATCTCTCTTGACCGTTTCTATCTCCCTTGCACTCTTTCTACAACTTCTATCCCCTCTCGTAATGGACCCTGCATAGTTCGGGAGCTCCTCACACAATCTTTCCTCCCCCTCTGCAACACACTGCGAGAGCCTCTCCTCCCTTGATCTTGAAATCCTGACATTTGGGAGCCCTTCACTCGCTCTTCAAAAACCCAATTTAGATGCTCTTAGCAACTTTGCTAGGTTGGTACATAAGGTAAATGTGAAGGAGGGACAAACAGTCTTTCAAGGTTATAAGATTAACCAAAAAAATTAAAAAAATTAATAAAAAGAGTATAAGATTACCATCATTGAAAGTGTGATTGAAAATGCGCTAGGCATTCCTGGAGGCAATTTGCAATCACATTTCTTCGAGAAGAAGTGGAGGAGAAAGCATATGCTAGATGTATAGCCCATGGATGGAAAATCCTAATTGTCATCTCAGTCTGCTAGATTTTCAATGCACCTGATGACATCTACCCTGAAAGGTATTAGAAGATGTCTCAAAAGGTGACTTTTCTACAAGAGAGTCACCGATGCAACAAAGGAAGGGCAAGTTGAGAAAATTCTCAGGGAGAGTGCAAAAGCCAAGGTAGAAGAGGCAGAAGTGAGGGCCTTGTAGGCACGAGCAAGATGAGGCCACTGCAAAAATGGTCGACATGGAAAGACATAGAAGATAACAAGTACATATAAGCGCATCAAGGAGATCCGAGATACGCTTGAAGAAGTTAGAAGTGACCGGGGACATCATGGACAAGGAGGTAGCAATGATGTGAAAAGAGCTTGAAGATCAAAGAGCCAAAAAGGAGGGTCTTTACAAATGGCTCTACAACATGCAGAATGCATTGAACATTCAAAAATACAAGATAATGGAGGAGCTAAAAAGGAAGCGGTGATGTAGGATCTTCGAGAGAGCTTCAAGTACCAAGAAGGATGGGGTAGAGAGTAGCCAGAGTGGAGAAGACGAGGCAGTTCTTTGAGCCAAGAAGCATGCAGAGAGCAGCCATGATGGAGCAAGTTGCAGCAGCCACGGTGGGGGTTAGTTTTTCGAAACACTGTTGAAAGTTCGAAGTGTAAGCTACAAGACCCTGCAACAAGATTACAATAGCATTGTGTACGAGCTTGCAGTGGCCTTTGAGAATTTTGAAAAGCAGTCCGTCATCATGAGATATTTCCAAACTAGAGTGGAAGTCTTAGAAATGGTCTACATTGATGTTTTTGAGCAATTAAGCAGCTTCAACAGATTTTTAGGGATTCAGATGAAGTTGTTACGCAAAGTGAGCAAAGAGTGGAGCAGATGAAGGAGAATATCTGCAACCTTAGGATGAGGGAGGAAGGAATCAAGATGTAATTTCATCATGTACAAAGCAAGACCTCGGGGGTTCACCTCAAACAATGTTTGTGTACCACGTGCATTCAAAAGCAGAGGTATTTTAATTCAAGTTTTTATAAAAAATTAACAAAATTACAATAACAAGAGGGGCTTCTTAATATAACTTTAGAAAAAATTCACTTAGTTCATAAAGTAAAGAGGGGCAGTTTATTTGGGAAAGAAAATTAATTGAGGGGTTTTTAAAATACCCCTTGAGCACACGTGATACATATAATTTCTTACTAGTGCACCCCCTAAGAGAAAGATTGTGGTATTGAAGGCCATAATAGATAAATTGGATGCCTATTTTGCTATGCAGAAGGGTCCAAAATGTATGGTTTACCATACCCCCATCATAAATGACTGCATGATCTGATAGCCTACGTGTATGCAAGATCAGAAGGACATGGACACATCAAATGTGCATACCTACTATAGCAATCTATGATGGGAAAGTAGATGATGCAACTCAATCTGCCATTTGGGCACAAAATGCAAAAGACAAGGAGCTCAAATTGAAGAACGTCAAGCCCGATCCTAACTGCAAGAAAAAGAAGTGTGAAGGGAGGGACCAGCCCCCTTCAAGAAAGGAGCAAGAAGGGCTGAACCTGCAACTAGGAAGTTCAAACCAAGGAAAGAGGAGTGACATGAAGGGAGGGGCCAAGCCATTGAAGTAAGGAACTAGTCCCCTTCGAGAAAGGAGCAAGTAAAGGAGAAAGGAGGGCCAAGCTTGCAATCACGGAGCTGAAAAAGGCGACCTACTCAAAGAAATGTGGAACCAGCCCCCAAAGGAAAGGAGTCCTTGAGATGCAATCTGAAGGAAAGGAGTCTTTGAGATGTAGTCTATGTGATTTGTGTATAATCTCTTGAATTATTAGTTTTATTCAGGGTTTACTTGGGCAATGTATTTGTTTTAGGATAATGCCAACACATTGGTTTGCTTCTATTATTACGAGGATATTAACTTAACTACTAGCAATGCGGTGGTTGGTCGTCAACATGATGGTTGGTTGCACACTAGGAATGTTGCTACCAAGGCGGTGGTTTGATTCTATTATTATTATTACAAGACAAGATGAATGGCATACAATTCATTCGTTTAGGAATTGTGGATTAGTTATGGGATTTGATATTTCTCAATGTAAGTGTAGTTGTTAATATATATATATATATATATATATATACACACACACACACAAATATAATAATATATGTATATAAATGCAATATTATAATATTTCCAAAGTGATTGAAGTGATGTTTTCTCAGGTATGTGACTAGATAGTGTCATTTGACATGCCAAGGATGATAATGTGAGACAAAAGATTTCGATTAAACAATTAATGTGAGATGAAAGATTTCGATTCGACAACTAATGTGAGACAAAAGATTTTGATTAAACAGTCAAATGATGAGGTGGACATGTCCGTTGTATGAAAGAAGAATAAAAAGTTCAGGCTTAATGAACTCTCTCCTTATTTAAGTGCAGTGTAGACACAATTAAGAGCCCATTATGGAATCTAGCCCCAAACACTGTACACTGATCCACCTACTACGCATCTAGGTCATACCCAAAAGAATTTGGAATGCTCATGTTCTATCTGAGAACCATATTGGGATGACCTCCTTGCAGAAACAGACCCAGATAAGAGGGAAGAAAATAGCTACAAGGAGGACATGCTTCACAAGTGGGTGTATGACTTGGAGTTGGCAAGGACAGTGAATATTAATTTTCCTAGCGATTGCTTTTCCTTCTCCTTTAAGATACTTGTCAAGCTCATGATGTAGGTTTCTTTTGGTAGGACATGATGGCAGTGCAAAGTTGTATAGAGCGCTAATACCAGGATGAAGAGGACCCTGAGCAAAAGGAGAAGTTACTATGGGCATACAAGTTGATGGAGGCAAGCAAGCAGTTGGTGGTCTCAGTGTGTAATGAGGCCTGCAATAGTTCATCAAACTGGCTTAAAGATCTAGGAGATGCTTACTATAGAGAGGTTGATAAGATATTTTGGAGTTTGGAATTTCCTTGAGCCAAAAAATGTCATCGTATTTTTGAAAAAGTAAAAATCTTGCGGGCATTTTTTAGACTTATGGACTCTCTCGAATTGCCATCATCCATGATCTATGGTACTCGTAATACCTGATTTTGTGTCGACCTGCTTCCATGTTAATACTTAAATGTTTTAAGCAGCTCGATGGTTGAAATCTAAAAATTAAAGATAACCAGTCTAAAGGGGACTGTTTTAGTATAGTAGTGTGCAATGAATTCTAGGATAGCACAGCAATAGTCTAGGATAAGTGGTTGGTTGTACACTAGGATATTAACCACCACCAATGCGGTGGTTTGCTTCTATTAATACAAGATGAATGGATATGTGGATGTGTGGATTCGTTCTGGGGAAAATTGGTAAGGCACGTCTAGTTATCCTGCCAGCTAGCCGTGCAATTGTGAAGCACATATTTTGGGATGGATTGAACCACGTGACTTATAAGATCCCTTGGTTGAGTGCTCTTATATGATAGTAGCCATCTCTTTTTATTGGATCCGTCAACATTGACATTTTCAAATATCCTCCATTTTAGAGCAACATGGTTGTCCTCCCTCATTTCATTTGGAATTTGGATAGACATGAAATGTCTTTTGCTTCAGCTTTAGATAGCAATGTATGTGCCACAAATGCATTCAATGCCATGCCACTCACAGTCTCCCTTTGGACAAATCATTGGCTCCCACAAGGACCTTAGGCTACAAAACTTGCTCTCCCTTGCAACACATAATGAGGATCCAAGTGGCCTACAACTTGCGCATTTGTCAAGGAGACAATCCCCATGGAGCAGTGCTCCAACACAACCAGATCTCAAGTCATTCATAGCTTGTCAGGCCAGGTAAAATTCTATGTGTGTTTTACAACAAAAAACATTCTTGTATTTGAGTTTCGTGATGTACTAGGGCTTATAATGCTCAAAGCTTTTGTCTGCCCAATTGAAATGTGAGGATTCTGATCCATAAACTTGAGATTCAACTCCGTCTGCTGATCCAACATGCGGGAACAATAGAACAATGAGCCCTCTTTTAAATGCAATAGCAGTACAGTGAGCCCTCTTTTAAATGGAATAGCAATACAGTGAGCCCCCTTTTTGCACTACTAAAACAAGACAAAAGACAATCTAATTCAAGTATATAATGAAGGAAAAAAAATCAAGCACCGTGCTGGTTTAGGACAGTCACAATTTTAACTACTGGGTTGGTTTAGGGCAGTCATAGTTTCAATCATCGAGTTGGTTTAGGACACGTTTAGGACAATCAACCATGGGGCTGGTTTAGGACCCATTTAGGACAATCACAATTTCAACCACCGGGATGGTTTAGGACATTGTCACAATTTTAACCGCTGGACTGGTTTAGCTTGATAGTGTTAACTTCACATATTAGACAATAATTTCACAATAAGAAAATAACAATATATTACTTTTCATTTCTGAATTTCACAATTCCAATCACAATTTTAGTCAGTAACTCTACTGTTTGTCTTGAACCAGCATGGGGTTGGTTTAGGGTAATCACATTGAGTCCAAGCCATCCTGGTCTCGAAATAGTGGTATCCGACCCGAATAGCAAGAAATTAAATTTAATGAATTTAAGTACTAAGAAATAAAATAATTTCAACCATTTGGCTAGTCCACCAAAAATGTTTGTTCAACCACGCTGGTTTAGGACAATCACATAGTTGGTGATTTAGCTGAAGCAGGCACGGTTGCATGATGTTCCAACCACCGGGTTGGTTTAGAAAAATAACAATATATTGCTTTTATGATGTAAAATATATTGTTCTTAAGTTTTGATCAACCAAGCCGCCAGGTTGGTCAACAAGTAATGTCTGTTCAACCATGCTAGTTCAGGACAATCACATAACTAGTGATTGAGCTAAACCAACACATGTTTGTGCAACCTGCATGCTAGTTTAGGACAATTGCATAACTAGTGATTAATTTGAACATGCCATAGTTGTGAAATATATTGTTGTTAATCTTTGCTCAACCAATTCACCAAGTTGGACAACAACTAATGTCTATTCAACCATGTTAGTTCAAGATAATCACATAACTGGTGATTAATCTGAACCAGCCTACAGTTGCATGATGTTCCAACCACTGGGCTGGTTTGGGCAAACACATTTAGTCCAAGCCTGGTTTAAGAAATGAAATAAGTGAATTATCCCAAAGCTAAATCACAAACAATCATTGTGCTAGTTTAGGCACCACTTACCTGTGTTGTATCAAGCATGTGTATGATGTGGTCTCCTCAAACACCTTGCATCCCATTTGCTTTTTATAGATTTCCTTTCTATTTGGAGAAACCCTCATATATCCGTGCCAAAATTTCATCACTGTAACAAGCCTATAGGCTTTAGTTTGAGTAGCAAGGAATGGCTTTAGTTCGAGTAGCAAGGAATGAACATGTCTCAGGGGGGTCACTATGTATAAACCCTCTATATCACGTGCGTTCAAGGCCTATATTTAAAATCCCTTATCTGTAAATTTTTTCATTAATAAAATGTACCCCTTTTCTATACAAATCTGTAAATTTTTTCCAAAACTATTTTAAATAGTCCCTTATGTATATTTATTTCTGTAAATTTTAGAAATAAAAAATATCCTTCTGTTGAACTCACGTGATAGGGTTACATATGATGAGTGACCCCCCCGAGGAACATGTACTAGATTTTCATCCTGCAAAATAAGATAACAAGAGAGGACAGCATCAACATGTGGCCAATAATCTGTGCAGAGAGATCAGATCCATCTTCAATAGGTAGAGCTTTCATACTCTTCTCTTTAATGATTGCTTTTCGTGTATTGTTTCTTCCTTCAGAGAAAGAAAAGGAAAGGAAAGGAGGAGAGAAACTTTAGAGAAAAGAAGTAAAAGTGAAAGTAGAGGAAGGGAAATAAGATAAGAGGTAGAAAGAAAGACAAAGAAACCAAACAAACTTGAAATACAAGGGGACGAGAGGAATTCTTACCTTGAGATGCAGAGGGAGTTGCAGCAAGTCTTGTAGGTGCAAAGGGACAATGTAGGAGAGGATGGAAAGGTGGGAGTGAGGAGGCAAGGGTTGTAGGTGATCACGCATTGAAAGCAAAAGCGAGGGAGGAGAATGCACGAAAAAACAAATGGTGTTGCAAGATGAACAACACGGGATTTTGGTTCCAAGAAATCATTGATACGAGCGTCAATATGATGGTGGGTATATAAAGCAGAGCATCAATATGGTCGTGATGCCCATATGGATGAAACAAGGGTTTTCTAGGGTTTAGGGTTTTTGGGGGGGCTTGGGAGATTTTGGGGGTTGAGTGGGTGTTTGAAGGGATTTAGGGGGGATTTAGGCCGTGGGGTTTTGGTGAAAGAGAAGGGATTACGGGGTTTGAGGGAATTTGGGGGATTTGGGTGTTTGACTTGACTTGAGGGGATGGTTGTGGATGTGTGCAGGTGGAGAGGATGAGTAGTGACAGCTCATTGGAACCTCCTGGGAGTTTGGAGTGGCTTCATGAGAGATTGCCTTGTCCTTGCATGCATTGTAGGCGAGGGGTTTGTCATCATCACCATATTGTCATGTGCAACTTGCAGATGCATGAAGAGACACCACCAAAAGAGGATATTGGTCGACATGCTAGTGCATCATCGGTAAACCAATGATATTTGAATGATTCATGCATATTTATATTGCTTGCCCTTGTTGCACACACTAACCTTGCATCATTATATTATACAAGATGAGAAGAGCAGTGAGGTAACATGTTCACCACCACCATAGTTCAATCAAGATGATCTTGAGGATGATCCTCTAGAGGAGAACGAGGCTATGGTGAACATGATGGAATTTTTTTTTGGAGATACCATGGGAGATGGGGGTGAGATGTCTGAGCATGAGACTGTGATGCAAGATTTGGCATCAACACTATTGTATGATGGTGTGAGGACATCAAAACTATGATCTTGCCTCTCGATCTTGAATTTGCAAGCAAAGTATGGATGGTCAAACATAAGTATCTCAGCCTTGATGAGGTTTGGAGCCTTGATATTAGTATCTCGTTCCTAATTGTTTTAATTAATTAGTATCTCCTTCACAAATTTCTTGGATATGCAAATTGTAATAGGTTGCTCCAGAAGATGTTGCATGTCCCAAACACCATGCCCAATTCCAGGACGAAGCAAAAAATATGTTGATGAAATCTGGGATGGATTATGACAACATCCACGCTTGCCCTAATGATTATATTTTGTGTCGTCACATGAGTATGGCGATTTGGTTAATTGCCTGGAGTGTGCAACACCATGCTACAAATAGGACTTGCTAGGGGAGATGATCCCAATGAAGGTCTTGAGATATTTTCCCATCATCCCTAGAATACAACACATGTTCAAATGCAACTCCATTGTGCAATTGATGATGTGGCATGCTACACACCAGTCTACCAATGACACAAGTTTGAGGATCCCAGTAGATTGTCTCCTTGTTTGTAGGCTTCTCTTTGTCTCCTCAATCCATACCCTTTGGAATGTTGCTTCTCCAAACTCCTCCTTTTACTAATTAGTTTTCTTAAGAACGTGCTTCCTCTCTTTTCCTATTCTTCTTTTCATGATGCATTGGCCTGCAATTAGCGCCTTAAGTGATAGTTGCACTGATGGGCATAGGAACTCTTCTCCTCTCTTCTCCCCTCTCTTTTTCTCTTCCATCCTCTCTTTTCCTTCAATCCTCTCCTTTCCCTTTCTCTTATTTTCAAATCCTCTTTCTCCCCCCTCTTTTCCCTCTCTTTTTCTTCTCTTTTCTTTCTTTTGCATCCCTCTTTTCCCCCTCTCTTTTCCTCTTCCATCCTCTCTTTATTTCTCTCTTCTCCCCTAACAGAGCGAGTTATAAAAAACGACAACAAAATCATGCAAATGACAACTCAACTCCATTTTGGGGAAAAACACCAAAAAGTGTACCTTTATTCATAATTTTGGGACAAAAAATATACTTCTGTGTAAAATATTTTTTAAAAACCACTACTTTTTTAAGAAAAGAATGCATAAAATAGTACTTTTGTTTGACTCTAGAACCTAAAAATGCTAGAATTTTGAATTACAAAAAGAGTTATATTATTCAAATTGGAAAACATGACAAATTACAAAGAATAAGAATCTCTTCCATTGAACTAGGAGAGTCCTTCCACCTTTTGCTTTACAATATGAATGGTTTTTTGGTGCAAATGTCTAGAACTTTTTAACTCAAATCCATAACAAGAATTTCTACATCATGCAAATTAAGAATGTCCACACGGCGAAGGGTTTCACTTTTCTTTTTTTCTTTGTTTAATCATCTCTAGATCATACTTTCCCTTTAGTGCATCAATTGAATGAGTTCTATACCAATGTACTTCCACAGCAGTAAAAACATTGCCCTCATAGATAAGCTTTGTGACTTTGGCCAAGCTACTATCATTGTGCCCTCATTTAGCTCATTTACATTACCCTCGCACATTTCGTTTTCTTGTAAACAACGTTTGGTTGATTTTCTAGGGCCAACATACATTTCCCTTGTTTCTCCATGGACCATTGCTAATAACTCTTCTCCAATTGGCATGTCATGGACTGTTGCACTACAATCCATGGTGCTTGTGTTAGAAACTCTAGTTTCATGCCACACAAAAGGTACATTGAGCTGAATTGCATTATTTTTGAACTCTCAATGAGTCTCTCTTGTTGTACAAAAAAATTGTGCCACCATTGTAGTGTACTTGCTGGAAAATATGCATGTGCACCCCACACTGCCTCCTTAATTTCATTCAAGCACTGAAGGAAATCCATTGAACAATTATCTTTTTGGGACCTTGTTGTCTCACTTGTGGAAGAGAGTAGCATGTGTTTAGCTCGAATAATTGCACGTGCTAGAATGGACAATAAGAACTTGAGTCCCTCTTGTGGGAGCCAAGTTTCGGAGTTGGAATATTTTTTGCTCCACATGAGAGTATTTTCATCCTGTTTCTCTATTTTAAATTGATGTTGAAACCTATGATCATTGAGTTGCACAAATGATGCATCATAGACACCTTGTCTAGTTGCATATGATCTAAAATCATATGTCTCCTCAATTACTTCAATGGTAGGCATTGGAACATATGCATCTTGTAGCACACTGCAAATTTGTGGAGGATCGAAGGCACTTTTCTTTGCAAGTTTGACGGAGAACCTACTGAACATCTGATCAAAGGAGATGGACAAAAAAGGGAGGACTTGCTAGGACTGCTCATGAGCTCCATGTTACCACTGTATCCCCAAAGACAAATGAAATATTGCACCTTGTAAATGAGGCTTTAAAGACATGGAAGAGTTTGTGTAACCTTTGTTTATGGAATTTAAATACTTAAATGAAATTAAAGCACTCTTTCTAAAAATAGAGAAAGTGTGCTTTGAAAGGAGGTGGAGGGCCTCATTTCTCAATTGCAAGAGTTGGAATTGGAGCTCGAGAGCACTATAGAGGCTTGCACACATTTTTGTACAACTTTTTAGACAAGGTCAAGGTCTTTTACTTGTCTTGTTTAGTTTACATTCTAAAAGTATAGTTTTTTAGAGAACATTAGGTAATTTGTGATTAATGTTTTGGGATTCCACAAAGGTAGTTTTTATGAGAGTTCGTATATTTGGAAAAGATAAGGAGAAAATTTTGCTAGTCTGAGGTATAGAGTTAGTTATGAGGAGATATTCTTGTTTGTAAACTTTGGGCCAATTGTTTTAATTATTGAAACACAATTACACGTGAAAGTACATAACATCCAAAGGGAGAAAAACTTTTCTTCTCAAGATGACTCATCCATTCCAAGAGAAAAATAAGTTAGAATTCCAGAATCCAAACCTTGGAAGTCTTATTTTTAAGAAATGGATCTTTAGAACTAGTGAA
The DNA here is from genome assembly GCF_047967505.1 of Dipteris shenzhenensis. Taxonomy (NCBI): domain Eukaryota; kingdom Viridiplantae; phylum Streptophyta; class Polypodiopsida; order Gleicheniales; family Dipteridaceae; genus Dipteris; species Dipteris shenzhenensis. The sequence continues at coordinate 11,228,831 of NC_141606.1, forward strand.
CAGGAAAATAGGATTTGAGAATCCACTTCATATGAAGATTGGGATTTGGAACCTAACCTTAAAGCTTATATTGGTAGTAAAGAAACAAAATAGCTCTATTTGGGATTCTAGAATCTCAAAAGTTTCTTCTGGACAGAAGAGTGTGACCAAGCCTTTGAGCTTTTAAAGTGGTGCATAATCACAACACCCATCCTCCTCACCACTAGACGGGTTACTCGGAACCTCATCTTCCACTTCTTCTAATATATAATTATACTCTTCTTGGAATATCTGCTCACGGTCCAAGAAGACGTATACACAAACCATTATGTCTTTGATAGTGCCCTCCGTGCTAAGTAGTCGATCGAAGGGATCTCTCCAAAGTTTACAGAGATCCTGTAGGTTATTTTGTGCCTCCCTCAAAAAATGCTACTCCATGGGTGATCAGTCTGGACCCCACCCAAGTGCATGCACTTTGATGTTATACTTACCCAATCTGCATCATGCACAGTCTTTTTTTGCTACATGTGATAGTAGATTTTGGATGTCCAGAATGACAGCAACATGGGGAACCGGGTTAGGGTTTATCCTGTTACCCTATCCGCTTTATCCCCCTCATCTTTTATATGTTTGATTCTTTGCCTTTCCCTTCTCCTCTTCATCCTCTTTAAATCCTCCCCTCTTCTCTTCTTTGTCTCACACCACTCTCCTGCTATATCCCTTATCACACCACTCCTTTCTCGTCATTCCCCTCCTACTCCTTCCACTCTGCTACTCCTCCTTGCTCCTTTCTAGTCACTCCCTTCTCTTTGCTCTCTCTCTCTCCTACTATCAAGGACCCTAGCCAAAAATCTATGGTAGGATACTTGGAGGAGATGTACAGTCAATATTATCATATAAAGGATGGGGAGGTAGATGTACCATCACTCCCTCATGTGCATCTATGTCAAAACGCACACGCCAAGGTGCAAGGATCATTCCTCCCAGGACAAGACCGATCAAGAGATCTTGGAGGATTCTTTTGAGGAGGTGTAGAGCTTGATCCAAGAGGAAGGCCACACACCCAAGGAAGCTCCTTGGGCTAAGGCATGCAAAAGAAAAACAAGGTGAAGGATAAGAAGAAGAAGAGAGATGACAAAGGAGAGGGTTGTACTTCATTGAAGAAACAATGAAGAATATCTTTAAAGTTTATAAAGTACTCCGATTTTGAGAATGTAATTATAGTTTTGAGTATATGAGAGGAAGCCCTCTCTTAGATATTTGTTATGCTCTATGGATGATGAGATTATGTTGTATCCCTCTCTTTGTTATTTGGAAACAGAGGGGAGAAACAAGAAAAAAAAAGAGGGGAGAAAGAGGGGAGAAAAGACATGAGGGGAAAAGAGAGGAAATAAGAGAAGAGAGGAGAAGAGAGGGGAGAACAGAGGAAATAAGTCAAGGGAGAAGAGAGGGAAAGAGAGAAGAAAAGAGAGGGGGAAAGAGAGGGGGAAAAGAGGGAGGGAAAAGAGATAAAATAGAGGAAATAAGAGAGAAAGAGAGGGGGGAGAATGAGGCTGTGAAAATAAGAGAAAGGGGAATGAGAGGAGTGAAGGAAACGAGAGGATGGAAGAGGAAAAGAGAGGGGAGAAAGAGGGGATGGAAGAGGAAAAGAGAGGGGACAAGAGGGAGGGAAAAGAAGTAAAAGGGAGGGGAAAGAGAGTGAAAGAGAGAGGGGAGAAAGAAGGGAGAAAGAGGAAAAGAGAGGATGGAAGAGTGTGGAAAAGAGAAGAGAGGGGAGAAGAGAGGAAATAAGAGAAGAGAGGAGAAGAGAGGGGAGAAAAGAGAAAATAAGAGAGGGGAGAAGAGAGGATGGAAGAGGAAAAGAGAGAGGGGAAAGAGAGCAGTGAGGAAAAGACAGGGGAGAAAGAGAAAGATAGGATGAAAGAGGAAAAGAGAGGAAATAAGAGAGAAAGAGAGAAGGGAGAACGAGGATGTGAAAATAAGAGAAAGGGGAAAGAAAGAAACTTCAAAGAGGAATGTCTGTTTTGGAGACAAATTTTGTTTAACAATACTATTTTTCTGAGAATTTTTGTTTATGAAAACACTTTTGGATATAAATTTTATACCTTAACACTCTTTTCGACCCAAATTCGGTATATAAATAGTCTTTTGGATACATATGGTAATGTAACTTATGGAGATATATGATAATATACGATGAAGTCTTAAGTTAATTGTCTTTTCATAGTTTTAGTAAATTGAACTTGAGTTTTAAGTAGTAAATTGTCTTTTAAGTAAAGTGTAAGTATTGTCTTTTAAGTAAATTGTATTTTCGCTTCTTACCTGCTCTTGTGTTTGTATTTGTTTTCTTGTTTGTGTCTGTGTTTGTCCAAGCCCCCCAAATTAGACATGCCAGCACGTTGCACATTCGGAGAGTACAGAGCCTGTGATCATGGGTCTCCTAGTAGGAGAAGACGTCATGATCTGTACTCCCTAGAGGAATTGTTGACTCCTGAGGGGCCTGCCCCTATGACTACTACCCCTGGGTGGACTCCCCAGGGGCTCGGGGGGGTCACTCATCATATGTAACCCTATCACGTGAGTTCAACAGAAGGATATTTTTTATTTCTAAAATTTACAGAAATAAATATACATAAGGGACTATTTAAAATAGTTTTGGAAAAAATTTACAGATTTGTATAGAAAAGGGGTACATTTTATTAATGAAAAAATTTACAGATAAGGGATTTATAATATAGGCCTTGAACGCACGTGATATAGAGGGTTTATACATAGTGACCCCCCTGAGCCCAGGGGCCAATTCCTCTCGGGACTACCCATGCAATTACCCCTCGGGGAACTCCTTTGCTAGCAGCCCATGGCTTTGTCACGAGTCTCGACGAGTTTATTGCATCCATAAGCGACACGGAGGCAGCGAGATTCTTCTCTCTCTTGTCCCAAAGGACCTCATATATTCCCTCTCCTACACCCCTCGAGGGTCGATCAGGGACATCGATGGCTTTACCTACTCGACATCCGTCCTCTATAGCCCCTTTCGAGGGGTCATCACTTGGGCGTACCCATCATAGGTCTAGAAATAGTAGTAAGGGTTGAGGTTGCTATGGTGGCTCGAGGGATGTAGACAAGTCTGTACACTCACATCCCTACAGGTCTCCCCTTCCTCATGAGACATAGTACCAATCAAGTCCTTTTCTCTCTCCACTCACACACCATAGCACCCCAGAGACCACTCGCTCCCTTACTCATTACTCCTTAAGCGCATATGCCACACCTCGCTCTATCTCTGCTTCTTTATCCACCACGAATCCTTTGGACTTTGTTTTTCCCTAGGACCTTTCAGCGTTGGGGAGATTATATGGGGCGAGGACGGAAAGGTGGTCACAAGATACATGAGGAGGTTGGTGAGAACCCACTTCCCCAATGATATATTCCGACCTTGGAAAGACTCTATGAGAGTATTGAATCCATTATTGCTCGTAGGAAGTGTCGTCCCGCCAACCGTACTTCTCATCTCTGATTGAAGTCCTTTGTAGAAATAATCTGCCATTATCTTTGGTATTAGTCTTTTTGTGGGAGCGAGTCTCGCATTCAAATTACGAAAGCGATGAGCATAATCCTCCACTGACAGTAGCTTTTTCTTTTTCACTTCTCTCAACTTTTTCTAGACATCACTTGGATTCTTCTCTATTTTGAATCTTTCTAGAAAGAAAGCTTGCATAGAAGCCCTCAAGAGACAATTTCTAAATCCTAAAGGGTTTATGTTTGAAACAAATGCCTTGGTTATTTGCATGGGGGAGCTCCTTAGGTCTTGTAGATATGAACTAAGGGATGTTGTTTTTTTTACACAAAGAAAACAAAGAGGGTAAGCACAAGCCAGGGTGGGTGGACTCGAAGGATTGGAAGAGAGCGGGAAGAGAGCGAAGAAGTTTTACAGGGAGAATCCAAATGTGTTTGAGCCTCAGGGGTGGGCAACGAGGGTACACTTGGAGGCCAAACATCCTTTGCACCTCGAGAGTGGTGGCAGACTCAGCAAAATGAGGCATGGCTGGTCAATATATTTATCGTCTACTGAATTTCTAATATGTTCAAATGTCTTGTCATTCATATCTAACTAATTGAATTTGGATCCACAGGAATCTGTGATTGGAAGACCTCTAGTCCACATATCATCGATTGGGAAAGGGTGGTGGTGCGTCATGTGAGTATACCCTTTTCCTCTTTGTTATCATTTGACCATTTTCTTACAATCAACACTCTTATTTTTTCTAACTTGTTTCATTCTTAGGGAGGCACTTTCGACCCATCTGGAGATCTGGACGGAGAGACAGGATCTGAGAAAGAAGCAGCTAATACGTAGAAGAGGAGAGCAAGGGAACGGGGACACGCAAAGAGACTGAGGGTGAGGAGGACAAGGAGGGTGCACACAAACTAGAGACCTAGGGCGAGGAGGGCGAGGAGGAGCAACAGTAGGATAGGACATTTAGTGGTTCAATATTTCGGTACTTCTACCCTTTTGTAGTAGATTGCCTCGACGGATTTGCTATTTTAGAGTTCGGAACTTTTGCCCTTTTGTAGCGCATTACTAAAGTGGCCCATGTCTTGTAGTATAAAGCGTAGTATAAAGCACTGTTAAATATGAAATATAGATGCAAAATAGCACAAGGATGGTTATATAGTAGTTAGCATAAATAATAATGCACGACCATGGAACTAGGCAAGTCGTCAGTGTATATAGCAATCGGTTCATCAAAAGGCAATGTCCTGCTTGCACCCATAAGGAAAATGCGCAAAACTAGGAGATTTTGTTGATACCAAGGTCAGGATTTAAAAATAAATAAATTGAGCATTATGATTAATGATTGCTATATCACGGTGATATAACATGCAGTTCTCCTTGCCATGCAGATGTTTAGTTAAATAGTAACATTAGATACAAAAGGACAGCACAAGCAACTTATCAAAGGTAAACCTTTAATATCTCAATTACATAAAGCAAAACAGAGAGTTGAGCTGAAAGCAAAACAATGAATCAAGCTGGAAGTAGAGATGAAAGAAGAACTAAAAACAAAAGCTTACGAGAGAGAGGCATGCTCTCTCATATTATAAATAACCGGACTCTAACCGGATAGGAAGTGTGCCACCTCTCCCCATATATCAAGTGTGGTTTTTTTTTTTTCAATAACCTTCTCAATTTAATGTGTATATCATCCTTGGGCAAGGGCGATGCTAAGCTTCTCTGTAAATTGTTGCAATTTTATCAGATATCTTTGAAGAGGCTTTTTAAAACTCTCATTTCATATTTCTTATAAACATATTGTGTTAGCTAACCAACTCTTTACTTTTCAATGCATGTCCATAATGGTAAGCAAGCACTATGGAATGAAAAGAAGCGATCATGGTGGATGCAATTTGAGAAACAACACCAACATTGACGTGGTTGTATTTGTTGGGATATAATTTTTAAAAGGTGCTAACTTTTGTCCTTCACGAATAATAAAAGTACCACCCCTGATATTTACAAGGAGGACCTGATGTTGTGCCTCGTCTCCAAATTTTTCTAGCATCTTTTTTTACCTCCTTTAACAACATGGAAAAAATTGCTTATTGTTCCAAATTAGGAATTAGATATAAAACGTCGGTTTAAAACAACTTTGTTTAATATCATTAATCGATTCCTCAAGGGTTTTAAAAAAAGTTAGTCAAGAATGATTAGTTCGTTCTATTGATAGTAAGCACTAGTATAGCAACAACAATACACGTGAACCAAAATGTTAACATAGTATACGAAGAGTTGGTCATGCCATGCTAGTTTTCATCTCTAAAGAATATTTTCTCAATTTCGAAAATCCACTTTACTTATATATTAGCTAGAAAAACATTTGAAACCCCAAGTTTTGTGATTTGTTGAGGAAATTGTTTTCTCTAAACACTCCAAGGGAGCTCCACGTTCTTCTTTCCCTTTTGTCTCATGTGCCTCTCTCCTATCGTCTATCTTAATTACCTGTGAGACAAGCGCCCTTCAAGCATCTCTTTCTCTCCCCCCTTCTTTATCTCCTCAAGTCTTCCTACACACCATGGCCGCCTTTTCTCCCTCCCGCCCCTAACACCCCCCCACTCCTCTCTCTCTCCCTCCCGCCCCTAACATCCCCCCCACTCCTCTCTCTCTCTCTCTCCCCTTTATCTCGTGGAGTCTTCCTCCACCCATTTCCTGTGGATTCCTTTTTGTTTGCTTTTTTAATATTGGGCAAGCTTATGAATGATTAAATATCATTCACCTCGTTTTCCTCTCCTCTCCTCCCCCTCTCTCGGTCCCTCTCTGATCTGTCTATGTGCCTGCCTTTCAAGGCTTGCTCTTGTTGCTAGTGCTTGCTTTTGTTGGCTATACGACATATGCGTTCTGAGCCAGCTTGTGTTGCACTAGCTGCGTGTGTGTGTGTGCATAAAAGTGCGCTCTCGACTATGCTGTGGCACGTGAGATCAAGAGTCTTCTAGCTAGATTGAATTAATGCAGACTCTAGCTAGATTGAATTAATGCCCTCTGCAAAGCTTCATGGCACAACTGCAAAATTCAAGGCACCCAAACTTGAATGTTACCTTAGATTGCGGACCTCAAACTTGTCTGAGGCAACTACGGACTTTTGCAACCCGTCATTGGGAGTAACCCATAGAGAGGGGAAAATCCACGACCTCAGGATAGCCATAGAGTTTCTTGGCCTTGCACCAGAAGATAATATTTAAATATCGACGGGATCAACTAGTAATATTGCTGATTGCCGCAGCAATTAACGGAAAGCATCGCTCCGGATCAACACGCCATGGAACGTCATGCAGGATGTTCAAAACAGTGGACATGATCAACTACATTCGGGCGCCATGGCGTGATCCATGATTTACTGGAGGATGGAAGTGTCGAGACTCCAGAGGTTTTCGTTGGGAGATTAAGGGGGCGAATCAACTGGGCACTCGCAAACCTGAGTTTTATCGGGCTGAGCTGGAGGAGGAGCAGCAGCAGCAGAGCTCTGGACGTCGGCGATGACAGCGCCCAGCCAGTTGCCAATGTGTGTGGCATTGATTCCCACCGGTTGGTCTTTGTAGTGGCGGAAGCAGTCACTTGCTTTGCTTGGATCTGGACAGGGCGGCGTGCTTGGGTCTCTCCAGTAGCCCTCGTGCTGCAAGCCGACCCAGTCTGCCAGATTGCGATAGATAAATTGGCCGTGGCCGGCGAGCTCCAACCAGCCCGCGGGAAATATCTCCATGACTCGGCCGCCCGGCGACATGAAGATCATGTTTGTCAGCTGCGCTCCGTGAGCAGACACAAGAATATCGGTGTAGCCCATGATTTCTACCTAATGAGAAAGAGGAAGAGAAAAAGAGCGATCAGATCGATTCAACGACTCTGTGCTGGAAATCACGATTCGCAACAATCCATCTACAAAATAATCGAGTTTTTGCTGTATCCGTCATCGATCGAGAAAACAAGATAACTACGATCTGAAGCGCAATCGTGCAATTGCAAGACGGCATCGGCAAAGAAATCTTAGCCCGTCCTCGATCGAGAAAACGAACTGCAGTAGAATTGAGCAGGGAGAATGACGAAACCTGTTGACAGAATGTGAGATTGGAAACGTACATGACCGACCATCTGCACCCATTCACTAGTTCGCATTGCTGCCTCACGACCTCTCGCCATGCCTCTTCGTCTGTAAACCTCCTCCTCCCCGATCGAAAAACCAGAGTGACCCTCACCTCGCCATCTATGCGGTTGTTCATCGCCGACACGTCACAGCTCCGGCGAACTTGACAACGAGCTTCTGTATACATCTTCGTTCGCATTTCTCTTCGCATCCCATTTATCCCACTGCGGCTAACTATCGCTTGCTCAAAACATACGGGCTGCTCCCCAGTGCTAATAATTTCCACTGTATGCGGCAATCCCGCGGCTCTCATCACATTGCCAATCCAATTGCCAATCTCATTCCTATATTCGGCTTGGTGGAAAGGCAGTAGCCGCGAGGCAGCACCAGTACATTGATTGTCCATTCTCCAATAGAGGAATTGGATTAGATCGTACATGGCGTGCCAAGGATTACCGAAGTCCCAATACGTATCAGAGATCAGTGTGATACCTGGCAGTAAGACAGAGCCAATCGGAAGGCCCTCCTTGAACGCAAATGCGTAGAAGTTCCTCGTTCCGTCGGACGTATTGTTCCCCTTGAAGCAGAGCAAACGACCATGTGACAGAGCGGATGGAAATGTGAACATCTCGGGAGGCCCCTCGGTCATCCCCCGTCCTTTCAGTACAGACATGAAATAATGCCAGATATGGTCATCTCTGTCTGCAACCGGAATATCCACGTCTTTGAGAGGTAGGAATTGGACGCTCAGAGAGAGCTCCAGCTTGAAGACCTGAGCTGCGACTTCCAGCTCATTTACCTTCCCTTGAAGCGTCGATCCCAGTTGCTCCATACCTTGCACACTTGCTTCGAGGTTAGCCAGACGCTGCAAGATGAGCTCATTCTGATTCTGATTGCGTTGAAGCCCCATGCTCAAGGCGTACTGGGATCTCTCAAGAACGTGAATGGTATCGAGAAGGTAGCTGGTATAATTGAAGTATTCGTTGATGGAAGAGAATTGCCGCGCTGGGATATGTTGGAGGAGTCTAGCGACCTGAGATAAGCCCACCAGGACTGCGACGAGGATCGCTATGAGGAGGACGAGGTTGGGGGCACGATGGAAGCTCGCAGGGGGAGCCATTTTGGAGCTGCAGTTTGCATGATGTGCAACTCTGCATGGTTTATATTAGGAGATGGAGTTTGCATTGATGTGCAGCTTGGCATAGTTTTTGGAGATCACATTTGCATGATGTGCACCTTGCCATAGTGTTGTGGGAGCTCCCTAAATATAGAAGTGTTTTCCCAATCGTGGCATGATTCTGAAGTTATAGGATCTCCACTTGGATGAGTTGGACGTGTGAACGTCCCTCTACATATTAACAATCGGTGACCTCCTCTTGTATATATGATGACTTGTTTGCTCTATACCTCGTGGAAGGATGGAGGGGTAATTTTTAAGAAGCTAACTTTCCCCTATAGAGTTATGGAAGTGTAGATCCTTGGGCTAACTTCCCCCTATAGAGTTATGGAAGTGTGATTCATAATTTGGGTGATAACATTTTCAAGGCTTCAATGGGTTTGAGTATACTTAAAGTTTATATGCAGGTTTTTTATAAGCTCGAAATCCTTGGGCTAACTTCCCCCTATACAATTATGGAAGTGTGATTCATTGGTCGAATCTTTCTTAGGGTAGAGTTACAGATATTAGCCCATGCTAACATTTTCAAGGCTTCAATGGGTTTAAGTATACTTAAAGTTTATACACAAGTTTTTTATAAGCTCAAATTTGGGAATTCTAATAATCTAGAATGGCTCCAGATGACTCATGCCGATCGATTTGAGTACTTGAAGGGCTCAATTTGGATCTCATTTGAGGAGATTATGTTAATTTTCAGGCAAATTTTCAAATTTTAAGTTTTGAATATTAGCCCCCCCAACTTGGAGAAGCTTCGAAATTCGCCATTGGGTGAAAATTTGCCCTTAAAAATTACCCTAGATCCAAGATGAAGCCCCTCAGGTCCAAGCCATGACAAAGGGGAGAATGTTGATTGTCATGGATGAGGACCGTGGAAGATCACAAGAATTTGGCTAGAGTTCCATGAGCATAAGAGCCATTAAAACATGATACCCATCTTAGTTTTTTGAATAAATTACGGTGAATACGAGTATCATGCAACAAACTGCTCTATGGGCTAGTGGTTAGAATTCAGAGCTAAGAGAGAGAAGGCCAAAGGTTTGATACTTGTGTGTAATGATTGGGAGATCAAATACTTAGAAGCTTGTTGTCTCTGTGCCAACATGGACTTTGGTAGAACAGAATGTGTGTGTAGAGTAGCAGCAAAGCTCGGCTTGTACTTGCATAAGGCTAGAAATAATCCCTCTTAGGAATCCAACTTGCATGTTCAACATGCAAGTTCTACATGCAACTCCTACATGCAAGTTGTACATACGAGTTCTACGTGCAAGTTTTACATACGACTTCTACATATAACTCCTACATGCAACTCCTACATGCAAGTTGTACATGCGAGTTCTACATGCAAGTTCTACATACAACTTCTACATACAACTCCTACATGCAACTCCTACATGCGAGTTGTACATGCAAGTTCTACATATGACTTCTACATGTAACTTCTATATGCAACTTCTACATGTAAAGAGAGAATGTGTTACAATTCCTACACGCAGAGAGAGAAGCTCTCCAACTTATATAGATACCTCATAATGGAATGAAGCCCACACTCTTTGGGGCATTGTGTTGAGTTCTACTTTGGTATTCCAAGAAATTGTCTCAAGTGTCCATGCTTCCTTGCACTCCACGTCCAAAAGCATGTCCTAACCTTGCAACTCTTCCTCCCCTCTCCTCCAACCTTGCAACCCATCCTCTCCCTCTCCTCCTCCCTCCTCCTCCTCCTCCCTCTTGCTCCTCCTCCTCCTCCTCCCTCTTGCTCCTCCTCCTCCCTCCTCCTCCTCCTCCTCCTCCTCCTCTCTCCTCCTCCCTCCTCTTCCCTCCTCCTCCTCCTCCTCCTCCTCCCTCCTCTCTCCTCTTTCCCCCATGCTCTTATACCTTCTTCCTCTCCCACTCCTATGCTTCCCCTAAACCCTTAGTTCCTAAACCGTTAATCTCCATGATGTACAAGGGAGAGGAGTTCTCCACCACATAGTCTACTCTAAACCTTGGAACCTCTTCTAAACTCTAGAACTTCTTCTAACCCTGGAACCTCCTTCTAACCCTTAAAACTCCTTCTAACCCTAGAACCTCCTTCTAAACTTTCGAACTCCTTCTAACCCTGGAACCCCTTCTGAACCTTGGAACCTCCTTCTAACCCTTAAACTCCTCCTAAACCCTGCAACCCCCAATGAAGGCGAAAGCCTTCATTACCTCAACCATGATGATATACGTTCCTTTTACACATGCATGCAATATGTTTGTTTACCACACTTAAGCCTACGTCTCTCACCAGAACATGACTCGAGGTCCTAAGCTACACGTATACTACAAACGACAACCCCAATATATCTGTCGGGGACAAAAAGCCTCGAAACCCTGCATACTAAGAAAACCCGTAGGAAAGAGCCAACATTTGGCGTTGCTGTCGGGGACACTAGTGTCTCAAGTAACGAGTAAACATATGCAGGTATGTGTAAAAAACAAACTACTTCAAACTTTCATGAACATAACACTCAAGGGCAAGAAGAGCCAACATTTTTTTTCCATTTCTAGCCAAACATATCAACCCCAAGAATCAACCTTGGGTTACTACCTTAATAAATTTTCTTTATTTCTTAAAAAGAATCCACTTGATAAACAATCAGGCTAGGTAGTGGAAACAAATGCGTAGAGCTTGCAATTTCGACCATTTCACATTTTTGCAGAAGAGCAAACCGAGCTAACATAGGAAAGAGCCAACATTTGGCATTGCTGTCGGGGACACTAGTGTCTCAAGTAACGAGTAAACATACGCAGGTATGTGTAAAAAACAAACTACTTCAAACTTTCATGAACATAACACTCAAGGGCAAGAAGAGTAAATTTTTTTTCCATTTCTAGCCAAACATATCAAACCGTAGGAAAGAGCCAACATTTGGCGTTGCTGTCGGGGACACTAGTGTCTCAAGTAACGAGTAAACATATGCAGGTATGTGTAAAAAACAAACTACTTTCAAACTTTCATGAACATAACACTCAAGGGCAAGAAGAGTAAATTTTTTTTCCCATTTCTAGCCAAACATATCAACCCCAAGAATCAACCTTGGGTTACTACCTTAATAAATTTTCTTTATTTCTTAAAAAGAAGCCACTTGATAAAGAATCAGGCTAGGTAGTGGAAACAAATGCGTAGAGCTTGCAATTTCGACCATTTCACCTTTTTGCAGAAGAGCAAACCGAGCTATGCATAAAAAGTTACGGCTCGGGAAGAGTTTAGGGTTTAACCCTAAACCTAAACTCATTTCCTATAAAAACCCACTCCACCCCCTCATTCTTCATCTTTCACATTTTGCCTCCATCCTCTTCTTCATTCCAAGCCCTACGCAAGACAATCCTCCCTCTCCATTGACCACCACCCTACTCCCATCCTCACATGGTAAGTGACATCGAGCCCATCTCATAGTGATAACCTAGCCATGCACCCACTGTCCATTGGTCCTCAACAATCCCGTTACATCGAGAAAGACTTGGAGAGTGTTCAAGTGGCCACCTCTTCCTCCCTTTGAATTTCCGTCAGTTTTTTTCCTGTCCATCTCCACCCCCCTTCCCCCCTCTATCTCCACCTCGGGGGGGTCACTCATCATATGTAACCCTATCACGTGAGTTCAACAGAAGGATATTTTTTATTTCTAAAATTTACAGAAATAAATATACATAAGGGACTATTTAAAATAGTTTTGGAAAAAATTTACAAATTTGTATAGAAAAGGGGTACATTTTATTAATGAAAAAATTTACAGATAAGGGATTTTAAATATAGGCCTTGAACGCACGTGATATAGAGGGTTTATATATAGTGACCCCCCTGAGATCTCCACCACCACCCCCTCCCCCTTTCCCCCGCTCCATCTCCACCACCCCCTCCCCCCTCCATCTCCACCACCCCCTCCCCCCCTCCATCTCCACCACCCCCTCCCCCCTCCATCTCCACCACCCCCTCCCCCCTCTTCCACCACCACCCCTCCCTCTCACTCTTTCTCTCTCTCTCTTTCTCTTTCTCTCTCTCTTTCCCTCCCCTCCCCCCTTCCCCCCTCCATCTCCACCACCCCCTCCCCCTTCCCCCCTCCATCTCCACCACCCCCTCCCCCCTCCTCCCTCCTCCTCCTCCTCCTCTCTCCTCCTCCCTCCTCCTCTTCGCTCCTCCTCCTCCTCCTCCTCCTCCCTCCTCTCTCCTCTTTCCCGTTTATTGGCTATAATCATCAAAAAAGAACTACAAGAAAGAGAAATGACTCTGCCCTAGTCACCAAAACCAATTGAGGAGTTGGACATACCCTTCTCACCATTATGGGAGCCGTCACCAACTTCTCCTACTATCACATTGATAGGTGCAGCTGCCTTAAAAGAAATACCTATTCTGGAGGTCAGGATTACGAAATTGCCCCAAGAGATGCTACAGCTCGATGCACAACTGCAACCAATATATCTCTAACACCACCAGCAGCTAGAGCCCGAGGCAAGATCGGCACTAGAACCTGAGGAAAGATCGGCACCAGAGCCTGAGGCTACATTAGTACTAGAATTGCCCATTGACGCCATGCCAGTCAATGAGCCACAAGGGGAGCTAGTGCCAGATCAACAGTATGACTATTGTACACAAGGAACTACAATACCATTGGAGCAACCTCCCCCAAGTACTACAGAATCATTGGGCTGGCTACATGGGCACCACTTGTATCAATAGTATCGCCAGAGACCTCATCACCATCTATCATTCTCCAACATCAAGCTAGCCAAATCATCCAAATGTCAGAACTATTCACTAGCTTTGCCAAGGAAGAATATGCAAGAGAATTGGAAAGAAAAATTGCAACAGAAATCGAAGACCAATTCCAAGCAATCGCCATAGAGGTCAAGGTAGTTCGAGCGCAGATAGATGAGAAGGAGGTAGAAGAAGTGCGCATGAACCAAGCTCTCCAAGCTCAAGAGAAGGAAGCGAGGGATGTGACTTCCAACCTCCACCAAAGTCAAACATAGCTGACAGCAGCAGTACAAGCAATGGCAATCCTACAAACCTACTATAACTTCTTGACATCTGCACATGCTCAACAGACGGAGGTAGTGGCACAAGCTCGACTCACTCTAATTTACAAAGAAGAAGAGCTCCAGGATTGCAAAGACAAGCTTGAAGAAATGAACTAATATTTGGTAGTGCATGCCTTCAGCATTGACGAGCTTACAAGGGAATGGAGAATCTTAAAGGACTAACTTGCTACCACTCAAGAGGCCAGCACTTCACAAGCACAAGTCTTGGACCAATGGTCCAATACCACTGAAGACATTCCTCAATAGGCAAAGGTCATCTTGCAAATGAGAAAGCTTAAGGAGGCATATACAACCATCTACCATCAATACAAAGAAAAAATGAATGAGATGCACTCCCAAAAGATAATCATCTCTAAGCTTGAACTCCAATTGCTAGTACACAACAATGAGGCATTGGAAGACAACACCAATGAAGCCCCACTTCAATGCACAATGGTGGTGTACTAAGAGCTTGTGGCTGCTCTACAAGTGGAAGATCACCTCAATGCATGCGTGCTTATCCAATGGAAGCAACTCCAAATCAGGATCATATCTGCTCATCCAACAATCAAATGGGAACATTCCATCGGGACCAAAACCCTGCACATAATTTGCCAAGACTTGTCCGAAGATGAGAAAAATGTCTTCTGCCTGTCTACACATGCCCGATTTATAGCACTCAAGACGGATGCTTTCATTGTATATGTATGCCTCATGGGTAGTCCTCACCTCAGGGTTATTGTAGGTTTGTTGCCATTGCTACAAAGGCCATCCCTATTATTTGCAAGGCACGACATAACCGACATCCCACCCATGTAGCTGATCATCCCATCGCACCAGCAAAAAGAAGTGTCGGAAGATGACAGGGCCTATCTCACATCCAACTTCCCATATCTAACCACTCCAGTCTGGAACTCATGTCTTTCTGAGAGTTATGTGTTGCAATCTATGTCGTCTATGTAATATATGTGCATTTCTAGATAGGTTTAATCTGAGTCCGTCACTCACCTCTCTCTAAGAGTCATGTGTTGTAGTCTTGAGTTGTATGTTTGTATTTATAATATGTTTTAATGTTTAGGTGCATAATATGATTGTATGTTTAGATAGTATTGCGTGGCACTCATCTCTCTAACAAGATTTGTGTAATGCAGTCAGATTCTTATGTTTAGATATTGTAGTTATCTCAATCTGGCACTTATCTCTCCTCTCTTTCTTTCCTCCTCTATGTCTCTCTTTCTCTCTTCTCTTTTCCCTCCTCTCTTTCTTTCTTTCTCTCCTCTCCTTAGGGGGTGCACTACTAAGATTGAACCTCTCGTATCACATGCATTCAAGGGGTATTTAAAAACCCTCAACTAAAATTTTCCACCCAATAAAACCCCCCCTCTTTACTTATAAAATAAATGGATTTTTTCAAAAATTGAATTAAAAGACTCCTCTTGTTATTGTAATCTTGTTAAATTTTTCCAAAAGGTTGAATTAAAAATCTCCCTCCTTTTGAATGCACGTGGTACACTATAATTTTGTGAGGTGAACCCCCAAGCTCCTCTCTTTCGATGCTCTTCTTTCCTCTCTTCTTTCCCTCCTCTCTTTTCCTCTCTCTTCTCTCCTCTCTTATTTTGTTTTCCTCTCTTTCCCTCTTTCTCCATCTTTCTCTCCTCTGTTATTTTCTTTTCCTCTCTTTCCCTCTTTCTTTCCTTCTCTCTCTCTCCTCTCTTATTTTCTTTCCTCTCTTTCCTCTTTTATTTACTTTCCTGTCTTTCTCTCTTTTTTTCTCTCTCTCTCTCCTCTTTTTCTTTTCTCTTCTATCATCTCTTATTTCCCTCCTCTCTTTCTCTCTTTCCCTCTTTCCTCTCTTTCTTCCCCTCTTTCTTTCCTCTCTTTCTTTCCTCTCTTATTTCCCTCCTCTTCTTTCTCTCTTTCTCTCTACTCTTCTTAACCTCCTCTTTCTTTCCCCCTTTCCCTCTTTATTTCCTCTCTGTATTTCTGTCTTTCTTTCCTCTCTTTATTTCCCTCTTGCTTTCCTCTCTTATTTCCCTCCTCTTTTCCCTCTTTCTCTTTCTTTCCTTCTTTCTCTCTGTGTTTGGTATGGAGACCAATTTTGTTTACAATACAAATGTCTTTTACGATACCAATTTTGTTTCTACTTTTGGATATATGATAATGTCTTTTATGAAGACCAATGTTGTTTATGAATATGAAATTTTTTTATCAATAGGAATTTATCAGAGTTTTCGTAACTTGAGCTTGAGTTTTAAGTAGTAAATTGTATTTTAAGTAAAATGTATGTATGTAATTATTTTTTTCACTTTTGACCTAATTTTGTATTTGTGTTTGTTTTATTGTTTGTGTTTCTACTTGACCAATCCCATTAAATTAGACATGTCATCATGTCCCACATCCAAAGAGTGGACTCCTGGTGCCCATGCAATGGGACTCCTCTTAGAAGGAGATCTCATGGGCTCTACTCTCTAGACGACTTTGATTCCACTCAGCCGACTCCTTAGAGACCTACCCCTCTGGGTTTTCTGAATGTTTCATGATGGAAATAGAAATAAAGATAAGAAAAGATGCACAAGAGTGCAAAAAGATCAGCATAGCTAAAAATAATCTTTACAAAGCTGTACAACTTGACCTTCACATTTCCCTCTTAAGATGCAATTAGTGAAAACCAAGCTGATGTTGACAGTGGAAAAATTTGTTAAGGGAAAGTGGTTGGGGAAGATACTTACAACTTGTTCTTGGGTCAGATAACATACCAAGTCGTTCTCTTCACTAAGAAATTTCTCACGGATGAAGTGATAATGCACTTCAATGTGTTTAGTTTTGGCATGAAACAGCTGGTTCTTTGCCAATTGGATGCTTCCCATATTATCTGAATAGAGCACGGTAGGGTCTCTAGAAAGTATCTCAATCTCTGAAAGAAACCTTTTGACAAAATTTCTTCAAATGCTATATTGTTGGATTCTTTATACTCTACTTTGGTGGAAGACAATTGCACTATTGGTTGTTTCTTGCTTCACCATGACAAAGATGCAGAGAGCCAATATTGAAGCACTATCCACTAGTTGATATTCTATCATTTACACTTCTGGTTCAATCAACATCTTTGTATCCATGGATGTGTAAGTCAGATGACTTGTCATAGGTGGTCCATGATTCCATGTGCCATGAATGTATTTGAGTACCCTCTTTTTTGCAAGGAGGTGAGTATCCGTTGGTGGATCTTCTAGCGTTTTCACTTCCTTCACAAATCAGCATCTATGTATTCATGGAAATTTAAGCTGGATGACTTGGCATAGCGTAGTCCATGATCCCATGTACCATGAATGTATTTGAGTACTCTCTTTCTTGCAAGGATGTGAGTCTTCTTGGGATTTTGCATGAACTGCCTGAGCACAACAACCACATAAGAAATGTGTGGCTTACTGATAGTTAAGTAGATCAAGCTACCAATGAGCTATTTATACTGTAGAGGATCTAAAGTTAGAGAATTGTCAAGTGGTGACAACTTGATATTGCATTCCATAGGAGTCACGGAGTGGCTTGCAATGCAAGCTTGTAGATGAAATTTATCAAGTACTTTCTGAGTGCAGTGTGCACTTACCCTAAAAAAATGTGATGCCGGTGTCATCTCTCCATATTTCTATCCCAAGAAATCATGGAGTTCTCCCATATCCTTCATGTCCACCTTTGAGATGAGCTTACTCTTTTCTTCTGAGATGAGATGTCCATTGGATATGGTGATGGGATCAAGTACTCAACATAAAGCACTATAAGAAGGATTTTTTCTCTAGTCTTTCTGATGTAAAGACATGAATTTGAATTTTATTGCTAAACAAACACCTATTTCATTAATTTTGTACTTTTTGTGTTGTTTTTGGACGAAGCCCAAAAATCCTTCCCAAATGAAAACTTGACTTTATGAAAATATCCTTTCCAAATCAAAATTTTAATTTCTAAAAAGTTTCTTCCCAAATCAAAAGTTCACTTTGTGGCACTGTCATATTCACATAAAAATATTGTTTTTTCAATCTATACTTTTGCACCAACATGCAAGAATTTGAAATAATCCTATATTAGAAATTCTAGCTATATCTAAGTTATTTGTTAATTTAATTATTTTTAATATTTTTCCTTGACGTTTTTCCTTCCCAAATCAAAAGTTCACTTTGTGGCTCTATCATATTCACATAAAAATATTGTTTTTTCAATCTATACTTTTGCACCAACATGCAAGAATTTGAAATAATCCTATATTAGAAATTCTAGCTATATCTAAGTTATTTGTTAATTTAATTATTTTTAATATTTTTCCTTGACGTTTTTCGTTGACGTGATAAATTTATAAATCCATGAAAGGAGACTTAAATATTTCATGAAAATAACATTGTCACTCGGCAATATGCACAAAATTTAACAAAACTTTTAATAAATAGAAAGAAGACATGATGCCATAAGACCAAAGTTTTGTATTGATCCAAAGAGGGATAATAGCAATTATAGCTTTATGTATATGATTACATTGAGAGACGTTGCTCTTAGCTAGATTCTTTATATCCAAAATGATATAGATTGAACATATGTTTACAATTTAAATTGTTGCTCTTAAAGAGCCTCAATTCGTGCCATCTGCATAATTTGACACCCCATTGTCTTATTGCTCAATGTCACGACAGTCCCTTGCCAGTTGCCATCTGCATAATTTGACCTAGGCTTGTCTTGCCAAGCCTTGCCCCTTGGGTGCATTGACTCCCCATTGTCTTATTGCTCAATGCAATAGTCCCTTGCCAGGTGCCATCTGCATTAACTCCCTGTTGTCTTGCCAAGCCTTGACCCTTGGGTGACATCCAGTGCAAAATACAGGTGCCATCTGCATTAACTCCCACAAGTTATCTTGCCAAGCCTTGCCCCTTGGGTGCATTGACTCCCCATTGTCTTATTGCTCAATGTGATAGTCCCTTGCCAGGTGCCATCTGCATTAACTCCCTATTGTCTTGGCAAGCCTTGACCCTTGGTGACATCCAGTGCATATTTTGACTCTCATTTGACATACGAGGTGATGACTCTGATTATAATTGTCTTGGATTGGCTCCTTGCCTAGTACCCAAATAAAATCCTTCAATGGACTTCAATACAAAGCTTTAATCATGGACATTCTTCATTTGCGCTGTCTCCTTCTACTTCCTCCATGGTGAGCATCCTTAAAAATTCGTGTATATGCAAAATAGTTTGCTGTGGTATTTTTATTTTTCCTTCTACCTCATATCCCATGTGCTTCTTTGATTTCTTTGCCCTTGAATGCCAAGACACTATGATTGTCTCCGTCCAAAATTGAGAGACCGCTTCATCATTTGGGACCCACTCCTTCATCATACAATTAGTATATAATGTGTTGTTATCCATATTCTCCTTCCTGCCCTTTGGCTCATACCATACCGCTGTAAATGTTGTAGCTCTCCCTTGGTCATCTCTTTGCACATCAACTACTTTTGCAACCCAAAACTTCACATTCTCATATTCATCATCCGATGGCCGAACCACAACAAAACAATCGACCTCTATATCTACTTGTGGCATAAACTCTCTCTTCTTCGGTCCACAATATGGACGTGGGAGTAATGATACAAATTCATTTTCAATCTCTCTTCTTCGGTCCACAATATGGACGTGGGAGTAATGATACAAATTCATTTTCAAAGACTGGAGCTGGGCGCAAATCGTTATGAACATTTGGCCAAAACATATTGCATTCTTCCTTGACATCCTTTGAGCCTCGCATTCTCTCAAGGTCCTTTATTAAATTTCGTGTCTTGTTAATTACAGTGGTAGTGTGTTCTCTCCAAGTAGGCTTCGAATCAGGATATCTCCGGAGCATTTCCTCTTTGTATGTAATAAATGCTTTTAATCCATCTATTTCACAATTAGACCTCTCATTAAATTCTTGTATAGGAGCCCATGTTGGATACCTTTCCTTGCTGGGAATTGAAGTTAAGAGACTGTAAGGTTCTTCAGGTTCCCATTTTGTATCATGAGAATACTGTTGCCATTGCATTACGGGTTTTTCATCTTTAAAAAAAAAACGAAAGTAGTGTGGATTGGTATGACCTGTCAATGCATCACCACCCGTTTGTATGAAAGGTAGAATGAAGCTCTTCCAATCATACATTCTTTCGAGCCTCTCACATACTGTACTTTCCTTACGACCACCAACTTGCCTGCCACATCTTCTTACCAAGTCATCTATTGTCTCCACATCCTTGCATTTAAGCTCCCTTGAGACTGTGCTAAAAACCTGATCGATATCCTCATGTGTATGCCCAACATACAAAAATCCACATTCGACCTCATTGAAGATTCGATGAGCAACTAGCATGGAGCAGAATGCAAACATGAGTACATTCTTATTTTCTCACCAGCAATTATCAGCTTGTATTCTCAAAGTCGGTGGCAGGCGACCTTTTTCTGCATGTACATTGCGAATTGCCTTCATAATAGATGTTACAACTTGATTGCTATCATGTAGATGCAAGGAATCAATCCATATATCTGCAAAGAACTTAATTCCATGCACTAACACTCCACATAGATGTGTCTTTAGAAAGTGCTTTCCTTGTAATTTAGGTGGAGTGGCAACAAAACGAGGCAATGTGTTGTATTCTGATCCATGCCATCTACAATAAGGCACATGTAGTCATCAGGATGCAAAATAGCTTGCTCCTTCCAAAATGCATATTTTTGTCTGGAATGTCGAATAAGGTCATGATGAGATTTTTGGTTTTTTTTGTATAATTCCCTTTGATTTGGACATGTTGCACTCTCAATCGCTCGCTTTAAATCATCACAGACATTGCACTTTGACATTTTTTGCCTCCTTGGGATTTTAACATATTCAAAGTTCTTCTTCCAAAGAGTATACAAAGTATGAGAAGAAGCTACGGCATCCCCTCTTTGCCTTTGCTTTTCTGCAATAGAGTCAAATACTTCGAGCTTTGTCAAGCCCATTGGAAGGTGCATTTCAGTGATCGCATCACCGTTAGGGAGTTTGGTAGATATATGGGGTTGAGGCAAAGCATTTTCATGTATGAAGTCTTGCAAAATTGCTGCTGCCCTGACAGTTGAGATTCTTTATTTGGACCTTCCTCTATTACCGTGAATGCTAAATTTGTTGCCGCCCTTTGCCTTGGTGACTAAATCCCAATATGTACCATGGGATAATCCAGTAATATTGCGATATGCCTTATTGCAAATCCTTTTTCCATTTATGAGAGGTTTTACCTTTTGTCTTGAACTTAGCCTTTTATTGCCATTCTGAAGAAAGCAAGAGAGACTTGTGAGAACCTTGAAACTCTTCCACTCCTGAGAGAACATCACTCATTGGGACATCTTGCATGGCTTTCACAAATCCACAACCTTGATTGACACCAGGTTTGTTAATATGCATGAACTCATCCACACTTGACAAGACATCGCTATTGAAACCTTTGCCCTTCTCACTGTGCAAGAATTCATCCACCCCAGATAAGGCTTCGCTTCTAAAATCATTTTGTTTCTTGGAACCAATGAACTCATCCACTCCAGATAAGATGTCACTTCTATAATTGAATATATTGAAATCATCCACATTTGAAGTGATAGAGCCTGGCACATGGGCACACTTTTTAGGTCCTTTGATATTGTAGTATACGTTGTCTTTATCATTGAAAACCACGTGCCTCTTTCTCATGTTTAAAAATTGCATGCTCCATCTCATATTCTTGCCTACCTCATAGTAGGGATCACATAAGGATGTTATGTTATCAACCATACCATCATCAGTGACTTTTAGAATCCGCATCTACGCAAATGACCATTGCTCCACTTGTTCAAATCCCAATACTTCACCTTCTGCTACAATCTTATTTGCAAATGATCTCATTTGTAAAATGTCCCCTATAGTAAAATCCAAGGTGGTGCACTTTGTATTCTTGATAATGTCTGTTGCATAAGTCTCATCTTTGTCCCATGCTATAAATGATTTGTTGGATGTATTGTAGGGCATAACATCTCCAAGTGTTTCCATATCTCCACATTTATACTTTAGCTCAACATGTGCGCTAAGAATCTTTGATACAGTAACTGCCACCTTATCTTCGCCAAGTCTTCGAAAGTGGCAAAGTGAATTGGGATCACTATCATGGATTGTAGCAAATGCAACTACTTCTCTTTTGCTACATAAAATCACATCCATCCCTGGAACAAAATCTATAGCCATCTCCTTTGTGAGAGTCCTTCGCAAGCAAGCTGCAGTGGCAACAATTACATAAATATTAGTCTCTTTTTAATAATCTACTCATTTATTATAATTTTTAATTAGTACTTAATTTATTAGTGGGAGAAGTTATCTGATCAAGTACTCATCAGATGGACATGCCAAGTTATCCTTTGCATGGTCAATCAAGTATTTTAAATACTATTTTTGCTCTAGTGTCATGCACATCCATAAAAAAACATGAGCCTACTAGGTATGTTATCCAATCAAGCACTAATGGGATGCGGGTGCCACTTTGCATGTAAGTCAATTCCACCTAGTTGAGGTGTACAAAAAGTGTTGTGCCCATCGGATATGATTTGCATGGTCCATCGAGCATTAAATACTATTTTTGCTCCTGTCATGCACATCCGTAAAAAAAACACGCTGCTAGGTGTGTTATCCGATCAAGTACTTATGCGATGGGAATGCCACTTTGCATGTAAGTCAATTTCACCTAGTTGAAGGTGTGTGCAAAGTATTGTGCCCATCCAATATGCTTTGCATTGTCGATCAAGCATAACACACTGTTTCCGCCTTACTGTCACAACCATATAAAAACACGGCCATAGGTGTGTTATTCAAATAAGTACTTATCAGATGGGGGCTCCACTTTGCACGCAAGTCCGTTCTAACTACGTTGAGGTGCGTGCAAAGTATTGTCACCATCGGATATGATTTGCATGGTCGATCACGCATTATACACCATTTTTCCCCTAATGATATGCACATTCGCACAAAAACACGCCATTAGGTGTGTTATCTGACCAAGTACTTATCGGATGGGTGTGCCTCATTGAGAACATTTCAATACCACCTAGGTTGAGGCGTACAAAAAGTTTTGTGCCCATCGGATATCCTTTGCATGGTCAATCGAGCATTAAATACTATTTTTACTCTAGTGTCATGCCTCGGGGGGGTCACTATGTATAAACCCTCTATATCACGTGCGTTCAAGGCCTATATTTAAAGTCCCTTATCTGTAAAAAATTTCATTAATAAAATGTACCCCTTTTCTATACAAATCTGTAAATTTTTTCCAAAACTATTTTAAATAGTCCCTTATGTATATTTATTTCTGTAAATTTTAGAAATTAAAAAAAACCTTCTGTTGAACTCACGTGATAGGGTTACATATGATGAGTGACCCCCCCGAGTGTCATGCACATTCGTCAAAAAACACGCTGCTAGGTATGTTATCCGATCAAGCACTTATGGGATGGGCGTGCCACTTTGCATGTAAGTTGATTCTACCTAGTTGAAGGTGTGTGCAAAGTATTGTGCCCATCGGATATGCTTTGCATTGTCGATCAAGCATAAAACACCGTTTTTGTCTTAGTGTCATGCACATTCGTCAAAAAACGCAGTCCTAGATGTGTTATTCAAACTAGTACTTATCGGATGGGGGCTCCAGTTTGCACGCAACTAGGTTGAGGTGTGTGCAAAGTATTGTCACCATCGGATATGATTTGCATGGTCGATCACGCATTATACACCTTTTTTTCCCTAGTGGTATGCACATCCGCAAAAAAACATGCCCTTAGGTATGTTATCTAACCAAGTACTTATCGGATGGGTGTACCTCTTTGACAACATTTTAATACCACCTAGGTTGAGATGTAAGAAAAGTATTATGCCCATCAGATATGCTTTGCATGGCCGATCGAGCATTAAATACCATTTTTGCCTTATAAGTGCCATGCACATCCGTAAAAACACACACTGCTAGGTGTGTTATCCGATCAAGAACTTATGCGATGGGAATGCCACTTTGCATGTAAGTCAATTACACCTAGTTGAAGGTGTGTGCAAAGTATCGTGTCCATCCAATATGCTTTGCATGGTTGATCGAGCATTAAATACCATTTTTGCCTTAGTGCCATGCACATCCGTAAAAAAACACGCTGCTAGGTGTGTTATCTGATCAAGCAGTTATGCCATGGGCGTGCCACTTTGCATGTAAGTCAATTACACCTAGTTGAAGGTGTGCGCAAAGTATTGTGTTCATCGGATATGCTTTGCATTGTCGATCAAGCATAACACACCGTTTCTGCCTTAGTGTCATGCACAACCATATAAAAACACGGCCATAGGTGTGTTATTCAAATAATTACTTATCAGATGGGGGATCCACTTTGCACGCAAGTTCGTTTTAACTACGTTGAGGTGCATGCAACGTATTGTCACCATCGGATATGATTTGCATGGTCGATCACGCATTATACACCATTTTTTTCCCCTCGGGGAGGGTCACTATGTATAAACCCTCTATATCACGTGCGTTCAAGGCCTATATTTAAAATCCCTTATCTGTAAATTTTTTCATTAATAAAATGTACCCCTTTTCTATACAAATCTGTAATTTTTTTCCAAAACTATTTTAAATAGTCCCTTATGTATATTTATTTCTGTAAATTTTAGGAATAAAAAATATCCTTCTGTTGAAATCACGCGATAGGGTTACATATGATGAGTGACCCCCCCGAGTTTTTCCCTAATGATATGCACATCCGCAAAAAAACACGCCATTAGGTGTGTTATCTGACCAAGTACTTATCGGATGGGTGTGCCTCATTGAGAACATTTCAATACCACCTAGGTTGAGGCGTACGAAAAGTTTTGTGCCCATCGGATATCATTTGCATGGTCGATCGAGCATTAAATACTTTTTTTACTCTAGTGTCATGCACATCCGGTCAAAAAACACGCTGCTAGGTATGTTATCCGATCAAGCACTTATGGGATGGGCTTGCCACTTTGCATGTAAGTCTATTCCACCTAGTTGAAGGTGTGTGCAAAGTATCCTGCCCATCGGATATGCTTTGCATGGTCGATCGAGCATTAAATACCATTTTTGCCTTAGTGCCATGCACATGCGTAAAAAAACACGCTGCTAGGTGTGTTATCCGGTCAAGCACTTATGTGATGGGTGTGCCACTTTGCATGTAAGTCAATTCCACCTGGTTTAAGGTGTGTGCAAAGTATCGTGCCCATCGGATATGCTTTGCATGGTCGATCGAGCATTAAATACCATTTGCGCCTTAGTGCCATGCACATCCGTAAAAAAACACGCTGCTAGGTGTGTTATCCGATCAAGCACTTATGCGATGGGAATGCCACTTTGCATGTAAGTCAACTCCACCTATTTAAAGGTGTGTGCAAAGTATCCTGCCCATCGGATATGCTTTGCATGGTTGATCGAGCATTAAATACCATTTTTGCCTTAGTGCCATGCACATCCGCAAAAAAACACGCTGCTAGGTGTGTTATCTAAACAAGCACTTACGCGATGGGCGTGCCACTTTTCATGTAAGTCAATTCCACCTAGTTGAAGGTGTGTGCTAAGTATTGTGCCCATCGGATATGCTTTGCATTGTCGATCAAGCATAACACACCGTTTTTGCCTTAGTGTCATGCACAACCATATAAAAACATGGCCATAGGTGTGTTATTCAAATAAGTACTTATCAGATGGGGGCTCCACTTTGCACGCAAGTTTGTTTTAACTACATTGAGGTGCATGCAAAGTATTCTCACCATCGGATATGATTTGCATGGTCGATCACGCATTATACACCATTGTTTTCCTAATGATATGCACATCCACAAAAAAACACGCCATTAGGTGTGTTATCTGACCAAGTACTTATCGAATGGGTGTGCCTTATTGAGAACATTTCAATACCACCTAGGTTAAGGCGTACGAAAAGTTTTGTGCCCATCGGATATGCTTTGCATGGTCGATCGAGCATTAAATACTATTTTGGCTCTTGTGTCATGCACATTCGTCAAAAAACACGCTGCTAGGTATGTTATCCAATCAAGCACTTATGGGATGTGCGTGCCGCTTTGCATATAAGTCTATTCCACCTAGTTGAAGGTGTGTGCAAAGTATCGTGCCCATCAGATATGCTTTGCATGGTGGATCGAGCATTAAATACCATTTTTGCCTTAGTGCCATGCACATCCGTAAAAAAACATGCTGGTAGGTGTGTTATCTAACCAATTACTTATCGGATGGGTGTGCCTCATTGCGAACATTTCAATACCACCTAGGTTGAGGCATACGAAAAGTTTTGTGCCCATCGGATATGCTTTGCATGGTCGATCGAGCATTAAATACTATTTTTGCTCTAGTGTCATGCACATCCATCAAAAAACACGCTGCTAGGTATGTTATCCGATCAAGAACTTATGGGATGGGTTTGCCACTTTGCATGTAAGTCGATTCCACCTAGTTGAAGGTGTGTTCAAAGTATTGTGCCCATCGGATATGCTTTGCATTGTCGATCAAGCATAAAACACCGTTTTTGCCTTGGTGTCATGCACAACCATGAAAAAACACGGTCCTAGGTGTATTATTCAAACTAGTACTTATCGGATGGGGGATCTAGTTTGCACGCAAGTCCTTTTCCACTAGGTTGAAGTGTGTGCAAAGTATTGTCACCATTGGATCTGATTTGCATGGTCGATCACGCATTATACACCGTTTTCTTCCTAGTGGTATGCACATCCGCAAAAAAACACGCCCTTAGGTATGTTATCTGACCAAGTACTTATCGGATGGGTGTGCCTCTTTGACAACATTTTAATACCACCTAGGTTGAGGTATGAGAAAAGTATTATGCCCATCGGATATGATTTGCATGGTTGATCAAGCATTAAATACCATTTTTGCCTTAGTGCCATGCACATCCGTAAAAAAACACGCTCCTAGGTGTGTTATCCGATCAAGCACTTATGCGATGGGAATGCCAGTTTGCATGTAAGTCAATTCCACCTAGTTGAAAGTGTGTGCAAAGTATTGTGCCCATCGGATATCCTTTGCATGGTCAATCAAGCATTAAATACTATTTTTACTCTAGTGTCATGCACATCCGTCAAAAAACACGCTGCTAGGTATGTTATCCGATCAAGCACTTATGGGATGGGCGTGCCACTTTGCATGTAAGTTGATTCTACCTAGTTGAAGGTGTGTGCAAAGTATTGTGCCCATCGGATATGCTTTGCTTTGTCGAACAAGCATAAAACACCGTTTTTGTCTTAGTGTCATGCACATTCGTCAAAAAACGCAGTCCTAGATGTGTTATTCAAACTAGTACTTATCGGATGGGGGCTCCAGTTTGCACGCAAGTCTGTTTCAACTAGGTTGAGGTGTGTGCAAAGTATTGTCACCATCGGATATGATTTGCATGGTCGATCACGCATTATACACCGTTTTTTCCCTAGTGGTATCTCGGGGGGGTCACTATGTATAAACCCTCTATATCACGTGCGTTCAAGGCCTATATTTAAAGTCCCTTATCTGTAAAAAATTTCATTAATAAAATGTACCCCTTTTCTATACAAATCTGTAAATTTTTTCCAAAACTATTTTAAATAGTCCCTTATGTATATTTATTTCTGTAAATTTTAGAAATTAAAAAAAACCTTCTGTTGAACTCACGTGATAGGGTTACATATGATGAGTGACCCCCCCGAGAGTGGTATGCACATCCGCAAAAAAACATGCCCTTAGGTATGTTATCTGACCAAGTACTTATCGGATGGGTGTGCCTCTTTGACAACATTTTAATACGACCTAAGTTGAGGTATAGGAAAAGTATTATGCCCATCGAATATGCTTTGCATGGTCGATCGAGCATTAAATACCATTTTTGCCTTAGTGCCATGCACATTCGTAAAAAAACACGCTGCTAGGTGTGTTATCCGATCAAGCACTTATGCGATGGGAATGCCACTTTGCATGTAAGTCAATTCCACCTAGTTGAAGGTGTGTGCAAAGTATCGTGCCAATCGGATATGCTTTTCATGGTCGATCGAGCATTAAATACCATTTTTGCCTTAGTGCCATGCACATCCGTAAAAAAACACACTTCTACGTGTGTTATCTGATCAAGCACTTATGCGATGGGCGTGCCACTTTTCATGTAAGTCAATTCCACCTAGTTGAAGGTGTGTGCAAAGTATTGTGCCCATCGAATATGCTTTGCATGGTCGATCGACCATTAAATACTATTTTTGCTCTAGTGTCATGCACATCCGTAAAAAGACACGCTGATAGGTATGTTATCCAATCAAGCACTTATGGGATGGTGGGCGTGGCACTTTGAATTTAAGTCAATTCCACCTATTTAAAGGTGTGTGCAAAGTATTGTGCCCATCGGATATGCTTTGCATGGTCGATCGAGCATTAAATACAATTTTTGCCTTATTGCCATGCACATCCGTAAAAAAACACGCTGCTAGGTGTGTTATCCGATCAAGCACTTATGCAATGGGAATGTCACTTTGCATGTAAGTCAATTCCACCTAGTTGAAGGTATGTGCAAAGTATCGTGCCCATCGGATATGCTTTGCATGGTCGATCGAGCATTAAATTCCATTTTTGCCTTAGTGCCATTCACATCCGTAAAAAAACACGCAGCTAGGTGTGTTATCTGATCAAGCACTTATGCGATGGGCGTGCCACTTTGCATGTAAGTGAATTCCACCTAGTTGAAGGTGTGTGCAAAGTATCGTGCCCATCGGATACGCTTTGCATTGTCGATCAAGCATAACACACTGTTTTTGCCTTAGTGTCATGCACAACCATATAAACACACGGCCATAGGTGTGTTATTCAAATAAATACTTATCAGATGGGGGCTCCACTTTGCACGCAAGTTTTTTTTAACTACGTTGAGGTGCGTGCAAAGTATTGTCACCATCGGATATGATTTGCACGGTCGATCACGCATTATACACCATTTTTTCCCTAATGATATGCACATCCGCAAAAAAACACGCCATTAGGTGTGTTATCTGACCAAGTACTTATCGGATGGGTGTGCCTCATTGAGAACATTTCAATACCACCTAGGTTGAGGCGTACAAAAAGTTTTGTGGCCATCGGATATCCTTTGCATGGTCGATCGAGCATTAAATACTATTTTTACTCTAGTGTCATGCACATCCGTCAAAAAACACGCTGCTAGGTATGTTATAGGATCAAGCACTTATGGGATGGACGTGCCACTTTGCATGTAAGTTGATTCTACCTAGTTGAAGGTGTGTGCAAAGTATTGTGCCCATCGGATATGCTTTGCATTGTCGATCAAGCATAAAACACCGTTGTTGCCTTAGTGTCATGCACAATCGTCAAAAAACACGATCGTAGGTGTTTTTCAAACAAGTACTTATCGGATGGGGATGCCACTTTGCACAAAAGTCAATACTGCCTAGGTTGAGGAACGTGTAAAGTCTTGTGTCCATTGGATATGCTTTGCATAGTCTGTCTCACATAATATACCATTTTATTGCTAGTGTTATGCACAATCGTCATAAAATACGTTTGGAGGTGTGTTATCCGAACTAGTACTTATGAGATGGGTGCACCACTTTGTATGCAAGTCAATAAGACCTAGGTTGAAGAGTGTACAAAGTTTTGTGCCCATCGGAGAAATGTAGATGCGATAATATTAGAAAATTCTCGGTATATGTATATGTGTGTGTGTGTGGCAAACAATTTTGACACAAAGTAAACACCTAGTGCACAAATTATGCACTTCATACCTTGAGTAAATAGGCTTGTTGATGAGGATAAATATGCCCTTGAATAAAAGAACAGTTGTTGTATGACCACAATAGGATCGCTTTGACACCTGTGATTTTGCCCATATGTAAGTTTACAAATAGTATAAAAAATCATATAATAATATATTAATAGTTTGCAAATGTGTATAGCAAGTGAGTAATGGGAAGTGGAAGTGAAAATGAGGAGGGAGGAGTGGAATAGGATAGGGAAGTAATAAGGGTGTATGATAATAAGTATAAAAAATAGTATAATAATATATTAATAGTTTTTAAATGGCAAGTGAGTAATGGGAAGTGGAAGTGAGAGTGGGGAGGGAAGAATGGAATGGGAGAGGGTAAGGTAATAGGGGAGTAGGCTAATAAGGGAGTGAAATGAGTGAGGGATTTAATAGGGGATGAAAAAGAGGAGGGTGAGATGGGGAAATATGGGATTTTGGGAAATGGGAGGAGTATGGGACGTGGTGGAAATGTGGGATGGGAGTGGTGGCAATGGGGAGGAAGAAGAAATGGATGGATGGGAGGAGGGCTAATGGATGAGGGATGGGGGTTCAATAGGAGAGGGGGAGTAATGGGAGCCAATGGGAGAGGAGATAAATGAAAAGCCAATAGGAGAGAGGGGAGGAATGGAAAGCCAATAGGAGAGGAGGAGGAAAACCTAATTTTTCTTATATATAGACTTCCTTCTTCATTCATTCTCCCCCCATTTCATTCACTGAAGCAAGAAAGCAAGAAAGCAAGGACGATCAAGAGAGCAAGGAAGGAAGAGCAAGAAAGCAAGAAAGAGCAAACTTACAAACTTTTTCCAGGTACTTGCAAACTTTTTTTTCTAGTTTCTTTTTTAAAATTTGAAGAGAGAGGAACTAGAGAGAGAAAGGTTCAAGGGAGGAGAAGAAGAGGATGGAGGGAAGGGAGGGGAGGAAAGGGGCTGGCGGCAGCCGCCAGCTCGGGGCCAAGAGGGAGGTGGGTGGGAGGGAAGCGGGTGGGAGGGGAGGCTGGCACGGCGGGTGGGAGGGAGAGCTGGGAGGGAAGCGGGTGGGAGGGGGGGCTGGCGGCCGTGCCACCAGCTCGGGAGCAGGGAGGGGGTTGGGTGGGAGGGGTGAGAGGGGTAGGAGGAGCGAAGGGGGTGGGAGGGGGGCTGGCGGCCACGGCCGCCAGCTCGGGGGCGGGGAGGGGGTTGGGTGGGAGCGGCTGAGAGGGGGGGCGGGGAGGGCGGCTGAGGGGGGGGGGGAGCGGCTGAGAGGGGGCGGGGAGGGGGTTGGGTGGGAGCGGCTGAGAGGGGGGGCGGGGAGCGGGGAGCGGCTGAGGGGGGGGGCTGGCGGCCGTGGCCGCCAGCCCGGGGAAGGGGGGGTGTGGGGAAGAGGGAGGGGGAGAGCTGGGGGTAGCGAAGGGGGGGGAGGGTGAAGAGGGGGGGGCTTGGGGGCGGGGAGGGGGTTGGGCAGGAGCGGCTGAGAGGGGGGGCGGGGAGGGCGGCTGAGGGGGGGGGGAGCGGCTGAGAGGTCCGTTATGCAAATCGTATTTAGAGAAAGTGAAGAAAGTGGTTAATCTGACCCTAATAAGAAATTGTGCAAATCAACAAGATGTGAGCACTGAGGTTGATGAGACGATTGAAGGATAAGCACCAATAAATGCGAGGACTGTATCCATACATGAAGGTGATGTAGATATGCTAGCAAGCGGGTCACAGGTGAGTTTTGATCTATTGGGTAAAGAAGAGAAAAAAGGGAGAAAATCTTCTATGGAGGATGGATTTCTTTGACAACAAGTGCATGAAGAGCACTTAAGATGGACAGAAGCATTTGTTAAAAATGGTATACCATTCAATGTCATGAGAGATGACATGTTTCGTAATGCCTTGAAATCATGTCCTAGACCAGGATTTATTTTGCCAGATTATAATAAAATGTATACCAATCATCTTGATAGAGTCAAACAAACTGTGGCGGATTGCTTGAAAAAAAAGATATTGGACTTTATTCCTATATATGGGTGCACTCTTGCGTTTGATGGATGGACTAGCAAGCAGGCCAGACCCTTGATAAATCTAATGTGCATTACTCCCAAGGGAACTATGTTTTTGGAGAGTATTGATACGTCTCTAAAAGAAAAAACTTCGGCATATATTGTAAAAATATATGAAAGAGCAATCCGCAAAGTTGGTGGCAGTGAGAATGTTACTGCATTAGTAAGAGATAATGCATCGAATTACAAGATCGCAGGTGAGATGGTCATGGCAAAGTATCCCACTCTGACATGGGTGCCATGTGGTGCTCATACTCTCAACTTATTGTTGAAGGATATTGGACAATTACCATTTGTGCAACCAGTACTGCAAGATGCTAACGTCGTAGTGAGTTTTATAAAGAGTCATCAATACTTGCATGTAGTATTCAGAGAGCACTCTGTGAAGCAACTCATGCAATTTTGTCAAACTAGATTTGCCACTTCTTTTCTAGTTCTTGCTAGATTGTTGGAAGTGCGTCAAGCTTTAGTCGAGACTGTTGCTGATAGACGATGGGAAAATAAGTTAGAAAAAAAGATGCATTACGCAATACTAGGCTCTAAATGTGTACATCTTGTACAATCATCTCTATTCTGAAAAAATGTTGAAAGAATAAAAGAAGGTGTAGAACCATTTCTAATAGTATTGAGGATGGTTGATGCTGATGCCTTTGTTATGGGTAAAGTGTATTGGAAGATGTCAGAAGCAATACGACAAGTTAAAGAATCTATGCACTTTGCTCCTAAGGAGAAGCAACAAGTGGTATATTTGGCTGATAAGAGATGGAAGCAAATGCACACCCCTTTGCATGGAGCTGCATTTGCAGTACATCCACAATATCAAATGCATGCTCAATCACAGAATCCTGAAGTCATAAGTAACTTTTGAGAGGTTTGTAAAAAGTTACTTCCTGGAGATCAAGGAAAATTGGCCTACCAGCAACGAGTGAGATATACGAATCACGAAGGCTCTTTTGCTTTAGTGGAGGTTGGTGGTCACATCCCTCACTGCCTTCTCTTCATCTTGGAGAGCTTGGTTCATGCACACTTCTTCAACCTCTTTCTCATCTATTTGTGTTCAAAGTGCCCTGACCTCTGTGGTGATTCCTTGGAATTAGTCTTCGATTGCTGTTGAAGTCTGTCTTTCCAATTCTCATGCATGTTCCTCCTTGGCCAAGCTAGTGAATAGTTCTGACATGTGGAGCATTTGGCTTGCTTGATGATGGAGAATGACAGATGGTGATGAGGACTGGCAATATTGCTGATACAATTGGTGCCCATGTAGCCATTCTGATGATTTTGTAGTACTTGTTTTTGGGTTGTTCCAATGGTAAGTAGGCCACTTGGGTACAATAGTCATATTGTTGATCTGGCACTACGTCCCCTTGTGGCTCATGGACTAGCATGGTGCAAGTATAAGAATCTTGTTGTGCTTCTGTTGGCATCTACCTTTCTAACTACTTTAGCTTCAGCCCATTTGGTAAAGTAATCAATGGCCACAATGATGTAGCGTGCCTATGTCCCCTTTGTTGCTGGATGGATGGGACCCACATAATCAATCCCACATTTTTCAAATGGTTTTTGTGCAACAATTGTTGTTAGGGGATTGAAGTCTTTTTGTTGTGGTTTAGTAGTCCATTGGCATACATCACAGCCTTTGGCATCTGCCCAAAGTGTTGGCCAGCAGTAGCCTATGAGGAGGACTTTTCTTGATGTGGCCTCCCCTTCATTAGAGGAGATTTGGGGTCTCAAAAGGGCCTCCAATTATTTTTTCCTAATTTCAAGGGATTAGATAGGGATTTGAGGTGTACCAATGAGAGTGCTCCTTTGTGTGGGGCAATGGTACATTGAGGTGTACAAAAGGACATGTTGAGCATTTATGGGTGGGGAGATCTCTCACCCTTGGTTTAGACCCATGATCTTCACTCCCATCCATCGACCTCATCTACAATCCAAGGGATATATTCAAATTTTTGGTAGAATGCTCCAAGTCATTAGATTAAGGTGTAGATCCAATGGATACCATCAAAGGATAGAAGGATCAAATCTAAACCCTTGAAAATAGCAAGGATCTAATGGATGAGATCAAAAGAGAAGGGGGATCATTTTAAGCCATCCATCTAGAAATAGATCTAAGTGTGGAGATGCAAGGAAAAGGCACTAGAATCCGGGCCGTTGATCTCAAGGAGATCCAAGGGTGGAGATGCAAGAAAAAGGCACTCAAATTTGTGCCTTAATCTAGGCCCTTCATTTGATTCTTTGATCTCCACCATCTAAGGTCCACAAAAAATGGTGACCTCTCCCCCTTTATTGCACCTCTATTTTGTCAACCTTTGCTAGTTTGGAGCCCACCAAAGGTGCCTCCCACTAATTTGAGCATCCTAGGCCTTTGATTCAGCCACCATCCACCTCCATCTAAGGGCCAAGGTTGATCAATTTCAAAATAAAGGTACTCATGATAGTTGAGTAAATGCTAGGGGACCCTTAGCCCATGGGTTATCATGGTGGGTTCACTTGGTCTTAGCTTAATCCATTCCTTATGAGGCCCTTTTGAGACCCCAGTTCTCCCCTAATGGGAACTGTCCTCCTACAATGCCTTATGGACTTCACTTAGGATTGGCATGATCCCATGATGCATTACATATCTTCGTAAAACCTGGTCCTTGCCCATCTTGTATAGTTGTTTGGCAATGAGTTGATAGGGTGCAGCTTTTAAAATTAGTTTTAAGGCATCCACTGCTTTCATCTCAAGGGGTGTTCTTCCTACCATTAAGTAACCAATGATATCTCTCGAGGGGTCACTATGTATAAACCCTCTATATCACGTGCATTCAAGGCCTATATTTAAAGTCCCTTATCTGTAAAAAATTTCATTAATAAAATGAATCCATTTTCTATACAAATCTGTAAATTTTTTCCAAAACTATTTTAAATAGTCCCTTATGTATATTTATTTTTGTAAATTTTAGAAATTAAAAAAATCCTTCTGTTGAACTCACGTGATTAGGTTACATATGATGAGTGACCCCCCCGAGTGATATCTACACACCAATCTGGAATAGCATCTATCTAAAATAGTGTGGCATTTGGCAAGTCATCTTCTATTCCAGTGGCTTCTTCTCCCGACTTGACACGAGACATGTGATCGGCAATGTAGTGTTGGGCACCTTTGCGAACCACTATTTTGAAGCTAAATTCTTGAAGAAATAGGATCCATCTGGTTATTCTTCCTGTTATACACAGACAGTTCACAAGATAAAGCAATGCTTGATGGTCAGTGTAGAAGACAAAATCATTTGCCAATAGATAGAATGGGCAGTTTTTCTTATGTTCAGTAGGTTGACAAAGCACACTCCCAATTGCATACTTGGATCCATCAGTATGAACATGAGAATCAATATCCCGATTGGGAGATATAAGGATGGGTGTTGTGATTAGACGCCAATTTAAAATCTCAAATGCTCGGTCGCACTCTTCTGTCCATAAGAATTCCACTAATAATTTGTAAAGTGGTCTAGCTATCATGGCATACTGCAAGATAAATCTTATATAGCCGGCATGTCCCATAAAGACTGTACACCTTTGGAATTTGTAGGAGGAGGAAATTCCATGATGATTTTGATTTTGTCCATGTTTGTTGCAATCCCATGTTGAGAAATGATGTGTCCCAAAACAACTCTGTGGGTGACCATGTACTGGCATTTTCTTGGATTTAGAGAGATGCCATACTCCATGCATTTGATTAGAACTGCTTCAAGACATTTGAAGTGGTATTTTTTGTTAGAGTGCAAATCATCCAAGAACACCTATAGAAACTTATTTAGAAATGACTTGAAAGCTGTGAACATGACTCTCTGGAATGTGGCCAATTCATTACAAAGGCCGAATGGCATGACTCTATAGGCAAATATACCCCATTCTATAGCAAATATTGTGTATGATTGGTTTGCAAGAGCAATTTGCACTTGGTTATAGACACTGAAGCCATACAAGAAGTTATATATCTTGGAGCCTGCCACCTTTTCCAAAACACTATTTCTATTAAGGGTAGGGGATAGTGATCCCTGATTATGGAGGCATTCACATTCTTTCAGTTAATGCATATTCTTAGATTCTTGTTGCATTTCGGCACGATGACGATTGGTGAAACCCAATCAATTTGCTCTATCTCATAGATGAATCTGGCATCTAAGAGTTTTTCTAGTTGGTCATAAACCATGGTGCCATATTTTGGATTTGTTCGATAAGGTCCACATACCTTAGGGTGGGCACCTTCCCTTATAGGTATCATGTCTACTACCACTTCTGGTGAAATTCCTTTCATTTCCTGGTATGACCATGCTAGGCAGTCTTGGTATTCCATTAGGATTGCTTTGAGCTTGTATTCATCTTCCTATGTAAGGTATTTCCCAATGAAAACCAATTTTTCTTCCTCCCCTTCAAGGGCGAGTTTTACTATTCGATTTTTTTCCAGTCCCTCATAGATTAGAGTCTCTCCAATGCTATCGGTTTCTTGAACTTCAGATTCTCTTAGTGGTCTTGGCATTGCTATGGGGACACTACCACTTGTGTAGTTCTTGAAGTACTCTAGCACTTCTCGAAGATAGCCTCTGATGGTGTTGAACTAGCGTGACATGTGCTATGGGTATTAGGTGGCATAGTATCATTAACCAATTTTGAGGCTCTTGGGGACTTTATTTTTCGAAAGTCTCTTGATCGAGCTTCATCCGCACATGTGGCTTATACTTTAGAAACTTCTTACATTGGGAACTATGGGGTAACTTTTCCATGGGCAAAGTATTTCCATGTAAGGTTTCATTTGCTATGCATACTCCTTCAAGTACGTCAGGGGACCATTCAAGAGGAGGTGGCTCAGATTCTGAGGGAGCTGGCTTGGAAAGATACAATTCGATGATCCTAGTTTGGACTTATTCAAATTCATTGAAGTGATCAGCCTTGGCTTTGCCGGCGATAACCTCCTTCAGCTTTCTTGTGGGATCTTCTGCTGTTATTCAACTTTGGAGGTTCAACTTTGGGAAGCTCCACTGCCATTAGGGCATGTAGAACGGCTAAGTCATTGTCAAAGACTTGATCTTCAAATTGAGCATTCTTAGCTTGAGTTTTAAGGTTCCAAGGAAAATCTGAGTCCTTATTGGTATGGGTACCTTCTTTAGGTTCATTATTCTACTCGAGGTCAACCATCAAGAATGACACCTCTAGATTGATTGGTTCTTCATGTGTGAGTGGAGGATCTACCTACATTACCTTAGCATCTATCTGCAAGAAGATGGGGTCTAGTGAATGGAAGTTGTTGTCAATGGTTCTGCTTTTCCCTTCAATTCACAATCTTGGATCTCCCCAAGGAATCCTATCAAATCTTGCTAAGGCATCCTTGGTTGTGTGAAGCATCAATCCTCCATGATTGGGGAACTGATAAACTGACAATCCAAAATCGTGACACCGCAATCAGTGTCAATGTGGAGGTAGGAGCAACAAAACCAATTGTGCCTAGAGCATTGGATGAAACCTCTTCAATTATGATCTCAAGAAAATCAACTCCCCTGCAATAGCATGCCATAGCAAGAGATACACAAAGAAGCTTGTTGTCTCCAAGTTCAATCTAGTCAAACCTCCTCAAACCTATATAATCATGCCTTCATGTTTTTCACAATTCATCCACCTAAAATGACCGATTTTATGTAGTGTATATGAACACAGCAAATCTTCAAGTGTCCTTTTCTATTGTACCAAGGATGAATGTATGAGGAAATTTCTTCGATCACTCCAAAGATGAGTATGGAGGGGAGATTTGAGATTTCCACAAAGCCAGGGCTGAAATGTCTCTTGGGTAGTGTAAGAAAGCCGTAGAAACACAATAGGAAGGCCCATAATGATCCTGCAAATCAAGAACCAATAATCCGAAAACACAACAAGCATCCGAACATCCAAAAGTACCAAACAACTGGGCATCCTAGAAGTACCGAACAATTGGGCAACCAAAAGTACCAAACAACAGAAAATGTGAATAATTGGGTAGCTGGAACTACCGAACGACCAAAAATACAATGAGCATAATCCAAGCACATATGACAAGAGGCAAGCTGGTGTGGATTAGACATAGCTTACATAATTGTAGGTGGAAATAAAATAACAAACTCCTCATCTGAAAGTACCGAACAACTAGAAATACAACAAGCATAAGCCACACACGTATGACAAGAGGCAAGCTGGTGTGGATTAGACACAACTTACATAATCATAGCGGGAATGAAATAACAACCTCTTCGCATCCGGAAGTACCAAACAACTACAAAGACGAGCATCCAGGATTACAAAGAACATCCAGAAGTAACCAATAAAATAGGCATCTAGGAATGGTGATTACGTCCAAACAAGTACTCAATAGTAATCCATATGTGCCACGTCTAAACGAGTACTTAATAAATAGTCGAGATGTAACCAAGAAAATGGGCATCCGGGATTGGTGATCACTTCCAAACAAGTACTCAATAGTAATCTATATTATGTGCCACGTCCAAACAAGTACTTAATAAATAATCCATATGTGCCATGTCCAAACGAGTACTCAAGAAGTAATCCATATGTGTTCATTTGAAAGATGTTGAACCTTGCCACATCCAAATGAGTATGCAATATGACCATGTCCAAATGAGTACTCAATAAGTAATCCATATGTGTCCATCATGAAAGCCAGATAAATATGTGGGGGTTAAAGGTCACTGTGCCTTTACCCCGGTTATGTACAATACTCAAACACATATATAAATGAATGAAAAAGAAGATTAGGGTGGTTCTACACCCACCAAAACTTGTGTAGCTCTATGTTTCTCTCTCTCCCTCTTCCATTCTTGCTTCAGTTGAGAGCACTCTCAACTGATATCAGAGCCCGGGTGATCTAGCTGAGCGTACGTGAATGCTTGAAGCTTAGCAGCTCTGTGGGAGGAAGGACAAGCTCTGTGGGAAGCTTTGTGGGTGACTTTACTTGCATTCGAGTGTGTAGAGACCTTGGAGGAACCTTTGGAAAAGTCATTTTGGTTTTGCGAAGTGGTTTTGAGAGCCTGTTAAGTGTTTTCAAAGAAAAAGTCGTTTTTTGAGCTTTTCCATGTTCCGTTCGATGATAGGGACTCCGTATTGACTTGTAGAGGTAACTATTGCTTGCTTTTGGTGTCCACTTCACTTCAAGAGCTTGGAAACACCTTCATTCTTGAATCTGGGATCATTTCATTGGATTTCTGACTCACTATGTCAGTTTTTGCGTTTTTCTATCCGGGTGTTGGAACTCAAGTTTGGAGCAACCATTTGCAAATCTGTCAGTTCCGGTGGACTTAGGAGGTCCTAAAACTTCTATGTTGCTCATCATTCGCACTCCGGTGGAGTTTACAAACAGCTCTGTTTCCAAAAACGTTTTTCAGTCCGTGTGTTGGACCCAGTGATTGAGAGCACGATTTCCAAAATCGTCTGTCCCATTGCGTTTCGGACACCCAAAAACCCCTACCTGTCAGTTCTTGCACGATTCGGTGGAGGATTTTCAGAGTTATAGACCTCTGTGTATTTGATTTTGTCTCTCTATTATGCATTTTTCATTCTAAGGTTTTGAAACCTTAGATTTATACCACATGGCAGTGGATAAGTGTTGACTCCCATTTCTCACTCATCGGTTGGGATTTTGGAGTTCCAGCAGAAGAGAGATATTTGCAGATTTTCTTGCTGAGTCCGATTATGCAATGGACATGGAGTACATGTAGGGTCTCCTCACCTTGCTTGTACAGAGGTCACAATAGCAATAGTGGACTAGAAAGTGCAGCTCCGATAGAGGGAGAGAGAGAGAGAGAGAAGGTACATAGG
The DNA here is from genome assembly GCF_047967505.1 of Dipteris shenzhenensis. Lineage (NCBI taxonomy): Eukaryota > Viridiplantae > Streptophyta > Polypodiopsida > Gleicheniales > Dipteridaceae > Dipteris > Dipteris shenzhenensis. Next base: position 11,268,384 of record NC_141606.1, read on the forward strand.
GTGCAACTGAAGGTTGAGAGAAGCTCCAAGAGGTGTTGTAGCTAGGAATGGAGGGAGAAAGAGTAGAGGGGAATGAGCAGCTGCTCCAGGAGGTGTTATAGCTAGGAATGGAGGGAGAAAGAGTAGAGGGGGATGAGCAGCCACTATAGGAGGTACTATAGCTAGGAATGGAGGAAGAAAGAGTAGAGGGGGATGAGCAGTTGCTGTTGTAGGAGGTGCTATAGCTAGGAATGGAGAGAGAATGAGTAGCTGCTACAGGAGGTGCTCGAGAGGGAGAAACACAGTGGACCAGAGCAGGAGGGGGCAGAGAAGATGCCAAATGAGTTCCCACGTTTGAAAAATGGAGGGAGAATGGAGCTAGACCAGAGAAGAAGAGGGGTAGGCCTGTAACAAGCTGAGAGGGGGCAGAAATTTGCCCAGAAGGGCCCACCGCCTCTTGAATTACTTGTAGGTTTGTTTAGGGGAGGTGCATATGGGATAAGGGTCAAGCATGGGTTGAGGGGGGGGTGGTTTGAGTGGTCCCCGGTGTAAGAGGAGTAGCCAATAGGGGTTGTTTGTAGGTCTGCCCACCCTCCACCTCAACATGGCATTGCCCCAAAAAAAGGAGCACTCCCAATGGTACACCTCAAATACATCACTAATCCCTTGAAATTAGGAAACACTAATTGGGGACCCTTTGGAGACCCCAATTCTCCCCTAATGTCCCAGTGCCACAGCCACCATAGTGTCCCCACAGCCACAATGTCCAGGAATGAGAAGTCCTCCCCCTGAAAGGAGCTATATGTTCAAACCAGGCACTATGGCACTATGGGAGATGCACAAGTATCAGAAGTCCATTGATCTCCTCATCCCAAAGGAGAGATTTGCAAAGGTGGTGTGTGCAGTGTTGCAGTACATCAACCAAGGTGCCATGAATAGATGGTATCAAAGAGGGGGGGCAATAGGGGTGGGGGAGGCCCCTTGGCGACGAATTTTAGTAGATTCCCTTCTTGGGTTGCTCATGCAGTTGATGCCTACATGGTAGATCTCTTCGATGATGTTAAGCTGGCTGCTATCCATAGGAGTAGGGTAACAGTGAAAATGATATCTAGTTTATCATACGTCTTAAGAGACCCAAGAATACTTAGGGTTGTTTTTTGTACTCCACCTTGGGAGATTGTTGGAGATGGTGCATGTATTGCACCTTGGGTGCTTCTCAGCCTCGAATATAATAAAGTGTCCTTTTCTTCAACACTTGTTGCAATCTATGTCTTTGTCATTACAATATCCAATTTTAGTACATGCAATACTTTGAAATAAAGTGTTTCACTCATTACAACATTTGTTGTATATGTCTTTGTTATTGTGATATCCGATCTCCTCAAATGCAACATGAAAAAAGAAAATAATATTTTGCCTTTATCTTTGCAACCTCAATTTAACTTCTTAGATGAGTCAAAGAGGGTGCAAAACCCAGCATATAGAAGCGTAGGTTAGAGTGAAATGTGCCCCAAAGGGCTTATCTTTGTTAAACTTACCCTGATGAAATAAAGACTACAATTTTCAAATGCTTTCTTTCTTTGTTATTATTTCCTTTCTTTGAATTGCATGTAAGTTAAAGTGTTATTATTTCCTCTTTGAATTGCATATAGAGTTGAATGATTTCATTATCAATCTCTTGGGGATCAGTCACCCCAACTAGCCCTACAATGGCTATGATGTTATGGAGCGGTCTGGACCATGTGTCTGAGAATAAAAATAAAGTGATAGTGCACTTTATCATAACAACACGATCTGCATTGTGATGGATAGGCTTCATTTTCACCATCACTAAGGACCCTAAACTTCATAATGTTTAATTTTCCATCTAGTGATAACTGCCAATGAAAGACCAAAATGTTTTGGGCCACTTTGTCAATATATTGTCAAATTGAAGCCATACCTCCCCCAGAGGATCCTCTTCTTCTACCCCTGCAACTAGCGTTTTTGTCAATCCACAAAATATCCTGGAATGAACATTTTACATCAACATCCTAAAACTTTATTTGTGATTATAAAATCATATTTATGGTAGGAAAAATTAGGGTTTTAAATTGATTACTTTTATTTTTGATTTTCGAAGTGAACAAATTTGTTTTTGAATTTAATTGAACCCAAGTGCCCCAATGTTCTTTAAACATCATATGATAACTTTTCAGCCCCAACAGAGCCCTGGAAGCATGAAATCTGACATCATGCAACCAGGGCCTACTTTTTGAAGCTAATGTCAGATTTCATGCTTCTGGGGCTCTTTGGGGGATGCAAAGTGATGCCATGCTTTTCTAGGGACATTGGAGAACATGGATTCAAGGAAAATAGGGGGAAAAAGTTAACTTGGAGCCCTAAACCCTAGATTGTTTTGCTATATATGAGTTGGAATATTTATGGGATGTTGGGTTTCACTTGGAACCCTAAACCCTGGTTGTTGGGTTTTTCTATTTGTAAGGTGTTAAGTTTTGATATGCTAAACCCTAACCCTGACAAAATATGAACAGGGGAGAGGAGAAGAGTGGAGATGAGGAGAGAGGGCACAGCTAGAGAGCACACCATAAATGGCTAACTATACACTAGATTTAGTTAAAAAAATAGAATATATACAAACCCATTTAGGGTTAGGCTTAGGGGATCTAACCCTTTCCTTTATAGCACTCTATAAGGTTAGTGCTATGCACATATGATCACATGATGGTGCTATGCACACATGATCACATGATGTTGAGCATGAACTCTCAACACCTTCCCTCAAGATCAACATCATGAAGTAGGCCTTCCCTCAAGATGATGATTCTGGGGAATCGAAGAAGGATCAAGCATTACATTCCATCACACCCCTTTAATGGGAATGTCCTTCCTCTGTGTCAAGCCAAGAGCTAAACCAAGAGCTAGTCGGTGTTTCTCAAATAGCTCTTTACTGGGTCGTTTGGTAAAGATGTCTGCAACATTCTCTTTGCTATCACAATGCTGCAGTGTGATGTCACCAAGTAACACTCTTTCTTTGATGAAGTGCTCTCTAACATCAATGTGTTTTTTTCTGGAGTGATATAGTGGATTCTTGGCCAATGCTTGAGCTGATTGATTATCACGGTATATTGTTGTTGGCTTTGACTCATCAAAATAATCTGTTTTTGACAATAGTCTTCTGAGCCATATAGCCTCACATGCACCTGTACTAAGTGCTCTATATTCTGCTTTAGTCGAAGACAAAGAAACAGTTGGCTATTTGTTTGACAACCATGATATAGCACCTTGAACAAGGAAAAATGCATATCCCTGTGTCAATCTCCTGGTTTCATGATGTCCGCCATAGTCACTGTCACACTATCCCATGCAACCGTGGATGACTTCCTCTGTATACTATCCCAAACTGTCATGTACCTTTGATGTATCTCAAGACTCTTTTGGCTGCATTCCAGTGAGACTGTTTTGGATTTGCCATAAACTATGCCAGTGAGCTTACTGCATAACAAATATCTCGCCGAGTGATATATAAGAGATTCAATGAGCTGCCTGTAGTATTTGTCATTGACTATAGTCTTTTTCGAATCTTTAGTAAGTTTCAAACTCTGTTCCATGGGAGTGGCTGCAATCTTGCAATCTGCCATATGAGACTTCTTCAGGAAACTATCAACATACTTGAGCTGACTCATGAATGTGCTATCTGAATCTCTCTAGAACTCAATTCCAAGACAATAGTGCATAAGTCCAAGATCTTTCATGTCAAACTCTGCAGATAAGTCTTGTTTCAATTTTTTGATGAAGCTATCCTTGCTTCCTATCACAATCAGATCATCTACGTACAAAAGTGCAATAGTAATATCTTCCCCTTGAACTTTGTATTAGACAGTATGATCTGCATTGGATTTCATGTATCCCAGATCAGCAAAATACATGTCAATTCTGCTGTACCAACTTCTGGGTGCTTGCTTTAAGCCATAGAGTCTTTTCTTGAGATGGCAAACCTTATTCTCCTTTCCTGGTTCAACATAACCTGCTGGTTGTTGCATGTAGACTTCCTCGTCTAGATAACCATTGAGAAATGCATTCTTGACATCGAGCTGATACACATTCCATTTGCTGAGTGTCGCTAGTGATATCAAGAACCGTATGGAGTCCATCTTTGCTACTGGAGTATAAGTCTCATCATAGTACTGACCATATTGCTATGCAAATCCTTTTGCAACTAATCTGGCTTTGTATCTCTGAATACTTCCATCTAGATTGAACTTCACTTTGTATACCTATTTGTTTGCTATGGCCTCTATCCTGGTGGAAGGTCGCATAATTCCCAAGTATTATTCTTATACAAAGCATCCATTTCTTCATTCATAGCAGTTTGCCATTTTGGCTTGTCTACTACATCTTCGAAGTACATTGGCTCTTCTGTAGCCATGATGGTAGTCATAAGAGCATAGTTGGTGGTTTCCACCTGAATTGCTTTGCCTTTTTGAATATATGTCAATCTGGCTAGAGGTCTACTTTCCCTAGTAGACCTTTGAGCTACTGTGACTCTGCTTGGGGTGTTACTAGAAATTCTTGCTCTTCTTCATCAGCATATTCTATAGATGACTATGAAGTCGATGCTTCTATCTCCTGTGTAGTGTTATGGATAAATTTGTCTAAAGAAAAAGGCATTAATATGTGTGTGTGTTTGAATGTGTGGCAATAGATAGTATAATAAAATATGGTGTGCATAGGGCCCACGGTTGAGGTGGCAGGGCATGACCATGTGCCACCCTTCCATGTAAGAGGACCCATAAGGTGTGATGTACATAGTCCATGGTAGTAATATTATAAAATGTAATGTGGCATGGCTGCTCCATGTGCCACCCCTCCACCTAGGCTGCATTTAGTGAGATATGGCCCAAAGTCCAAGGGAGAAGTAATATAAAATATGTGGAGATGGATATTATATTGGATTATTTCCACCATGTAGGATAGGCCCATGTGGGGGAGGTATAGAAGGTCCAAGAGTGCAAGTTAAATAATGGGGAAAGTAGGATCAGGTGGCAAGATTCCTTGTGCCAACCCTCCACTTGTCCTTCTAGAGGTTTGAACGTATTATAAAATTGGGAAGAGACCAAGGGAGTATCATAAACTTGAGATATGGGGCTTGATTTATGTGGAAAAATGAGGCAAAGGGTTGTCGCACACAATTGAGAGTGTGTAACCACCTAGCCCACATGGGAGACTTTTCCACACACACCATGCATGTGGGAGGATGCATTTATTGGGAGAGACCCCCTCTCTTAGCTATAAAAGGAGGGGGATATTCCTTGATGAGACACGCTCATTCTTGTAAAGCCACCTAGCTAGTACTTTGATTTCCCCCTTCACTTCCTTTCAAATAAAGCATGGTCCTCTTTCCTTGATGTCACCATCTTTACATTCCTCCTCCCATCATGTACATGCTTCTCTTCCCCCTCTCCCTTTCCCCTTGTGCCATAGTCTCCCTCTTCATTCCCTCCCCTTCTAATCCTTTTTTTCCCCTCCCATGATAACGTTTCGCTCTCACGTTCTCCTTTCCTCTGGCCCTTGAGCGTCACCATGCTTAGTGTCTAGCCTCTTGTCCTAATTTCTTTTCTAGGTAACAGAATTGGTGTGGCTACTGGGCTCGAGATCTCCATGGCTAGTGGTGTAAAATCTGTTACTCCTGCGATTGGGTGTGGCTCTATGATCGCTCAGTTCCTACGTGTATTCTGGCTGGCAAATCTTTTGCTCGTATCGGTCGCATCTACAGAACTACAACATCTGAGCTCCTGCGCATGCATTCATGCATCCACTGTGTACACCCACATGCATTACGGACAGATCGTGATAGTTCTTTGGGCTCCTGCATCTTTTAGTCGCAGATAGTTTTTCTGGGTTTCTACAAAACTGTAACAGATCCCGCCTCCCCCTCTCTTCTCTTCTTCTTCTCTTTCTCTTCTCCTTCTCCTCTCCTCTCCTCTCTTTTTATTAAAGAGTGGGATTTGAACCCAAGACCTCCCCCTTCACAAAAGGGAGACTTATCATTGGGCTAGCAAGTAGGAAGTGATGAAAATGTAATGATTTTTGCTTATATATTGAAATCTCGGGAACTGTAACTCTCTAACCATGGGGAGTTTCCTCTTGCTATAAAACGCAAAAGTATTTCATTTCATGTGCTCTATTCACATCTCCTACTAGATCACCAATTTGGAACTTTTCCAAGTTCACTTCACGGACGCACGCCACACGAGGAGGGTGGATATTTATGTCACTTCTCGACGAGTTTAAGGATTTGGTGCTTGGTCCTCCGCACCTTATGGCTACCAATGGGTGAGATCTCTTTCTTGATCTTCATGTTGATCTGCAACAACTGATTGTACAGTGCATTGCTCAAGGAGACGACGGGTGGGATGATACATCGTGGATGATTCAAGGTGAAGAACTAGTGATATGTTGGGAGAACTTTGATTTCAATTCTACTCATTGTACGGTGATCAAGCTACTTGCTACTTCAGAGGTAATTAAAAGGGTGTCCTTCTTCAAAGGGTGGGATGCTCCCCAAGCTTGGGGGGAGATTTGGCGCATCTGCTTATTAATTCCTGTGGATAAGCTCGTCTTGAATGGTTTATTCTCAATCTCACTACAAAGGTTTCTAGGGCTCGGCTATGGTTGGTAATGTTTCGACCAAGGAATCCATTTGTACCTAATCAACCTTTTGTGCCTCATTTTGAGCTTCAAGTTGTAATTCTTTTTGGTCTAAAGATAAACTATCAACAAAGGATTGCAAGTTTATTTGGTGCTGAACATTTGGCTCAAGTATTGAATTCTCCCCACCCTCTCCTTCTACCTATCTTGGACTACCGAGAAACTTGGGATGTTCGGATTTTAGTCTTGGTGTGATGACATCTTGGATCCTTCAATTTGATGGAGCTTACAAACCTTTGACCAAGGCTGCTGGCGTGGGTGTGAAGCTCACTTCACCGGGTGGTGAGGAGTATTGTTATAGCAAGTCTGCACCTGCAAGTACTTGCAACCAAGCTGAGTACTCGACACTCATTTTTGGGCTACAAAAGGCACAAGAACATCACGTCAAGCAACTTGAGGTGCAAGGAGATTCTCAACTAGTGTGTGAACAAGTTAGTGGAAGGTGGAAGGTGTGGAGCAAAGGCTTGGTTCCATGACATCAACAAGCATTGGAACTGTGCCAACAATTTGAAGAGGTAAAAATTAAGCATATCCCTCGAGCTCAAAATATAGTTGCTGATTTCTTGGCACGTGAAGCTTGTACTTCAATCACGCATGACACGAGTGGAAGCACCACGCCAACAAAGCTACAAGCGATGAAGGAGGGTGATCATTTGTAAGGAATGCAAAGGTTGTGGTCATCATGAAACTAAGTGTTGGGCATATTTGATATGAGTTTACCGACTTCGGAAGATCATCAGAAAGGTCCTCAAGGACATTGCTCAAAAGAAAGATGCTAGACCGCACACCCCTTGAAGAAATAGCATGGCGATTACAAGAACTGGAAGAAGCTGAAGGTGATGTGCAAGCTCTCCAACTGTTGACATTTGTCATGGCATTCTTGTTTGCCTTGATGAACAACCTCATGCAGCACCATGTCTCTAACACTCGCTTGTAAAGATGGATGTGATATCATGAGGGTTGGTCCTTTTAAGATTGTCTATGTGCTATTCTATGCTGAAGATTCTTCCTGTGTAGTATTTCACAATACACCAGTCACACCCTACCCTGCCTATGTGTGCTTTGTGGATGTATCTTCACCTGATTTTCAGTTCAAGCTACCTCTTTCCATTGTTTGCCCATAGATAAGCCTCATTTCGTCTCTCTCTTTTCCATTTTCCAAGCATGGCTAACATTCCCGTGTTTTGTGGATGGGTTGAAGAAAATCCAAATGAGTATCTTGTGGCCTTCAAGCGCCATTGTGTTTCTCTCAACTTTCTTACTGAAGACAGATGGCTGCTAGTTCTTCCCACATTTCTAGAGGGTTTGGCTCAAGTGTGGTATGAGAAGCAGGCCAAAGATGTTCGCCAAAGCTAGCCAAGGTTGACAGCAGCGATGATTGAGTATTTCAGCAAAGAAGAGGAGCCGAAGAATGTGTACCTGTAGGTGAAAAACTTGAAGCAGTCAGAAGGTGAGATGATGCATCAATATGTGGATCGAGTGGCCATGCTCCTGGACCGTTTAATTGCCACGCAGGAGGACAATGCCGGATTTCGAGCTGCAATGACTCAACATGTGTTGGGCTACCTTGTAGCAAGAGCAAGTGACGAATTCTGCCTCAAGCTTAAATGGGAGAATCCAGAAACTATGGTGCTAGCACATGAGATTGCTCAAAGGTTTGATAAAGTTCAGTTTGACTCCGCTTCAAAGAAGATGATTGTCCCTCCGCAACCCCCTCAATTCTTACAACAACAACCTAGGGGGTATAACTTAGAGGCATACCCCCACCCCTCATCAAGGATGTATCCACTGCCTCCACCTCAAACTTATGGTCCTCCCTTAGATGCTTACCCTCAACAAGGTATATATTCTCACCCTCCGCCTCAAAGATTTCCCTAGCCTTGCCCACGAGCCCCCCTCCTTTCTACTCGCTCGGCCCCTCCAGCTAAAGAGGCCCCTCTTGCAAAAGAACCCGGAATCAATGACCTAGCCAAGGCCCTGAATGATCTTTGGCTTGAGATGGTGGGCATCAGAAATCAATCCAATCACCCTCCAAGAGAACTTGCCAATGTTGTGTGCTACGAGTGCCACCAGAAGGGTCATTATTGCACGGAATGTCCCAATATTCCAAGGGTGAATCTTCTAAGTGAATTAGGCTCTGAGGATTCTGATGTAGAGATCCTTGACCTCGGGAAAAGAAGTCGTACCACCTCAGACCCCTCTCTAAACCGTGGACCAGGCCATCCCAAGACAAAGGTGTCCTTCTCACAGCCCTCAGATGCTGAGATGGCAGACCCACCAACAGAGAAGATTAAAAGATCTCACAGGAGTAAGTGGTCGCCCTCTGATTTTCCCATCGAAGAGGACTCTATTCGGTTGTTCAGGACCTTGCTCATCGGTCTTTGAGCATCACGCTCCCTCAACTAATAGCATTAAGCCCTAAGGTGAGACGTGAGCTACAGTAAGTTCTCTCAACAAGGATGAGCAAGAAAAAGGGAAAGGTACGAGAGGTCTCTTCTATCTTTGAAGAAATTGATCGGCACCCACATACAGTAGATGTCATCATAGATAATTGCCATGTCAAAAGTGTGTGTGTTGATGGGGAAGCCGCATGTCATATCATGGTGCCCCGAATCATGAAGAAATTGAATTTGAAATGCACAAGGCATTCCTCCACTCGAATGAAGGTAGCAGATGGTCGATGACTCACCACCCTGGGAGTCATTGAGGATTTGCCCATCACTGTCAATGGGTTGACCACACCATCAATTTCTATGTAGTGGACATCGAAGATACAGGCAGAAGTTACCCATCCATACTCGGGAGACCATGGTTGAGAAAGAGTGATGCAGTCATCTATTGGAAGATAGGACACATGTCTTTTGGTGCTTCTAAGGAGAAGATCCTGGTGCAACCAGGTGCCATGGAACCAGAAGAAGAAGAGGAGCAGGACAATGATACTCCCTCATCCTCAGTTTCTGAATCAATGGAAGAATCAGACGGGGGGGAGGAGTCCTCAGATGAGGAAGTTTACATGACGGGGGTGTCTCCAACCCCGCCACCTACAGAAAAGGTAACAGCTAGTCCTCAACAGCTTGAATCTATGCTTTCCCAAGACCTCACTCCAAGTGAGAAAGACGAATTCCTAGAAATATTCAAAGATTTCCTTGACCTTTTCGCAACTAGCTACTGCCACCTTTGCCATGTGACTACCATAGAGCACAAGATAGAGTTGAAGCTTGATGCGAAGCCTATGGCCCAGAAGTATCAGAGATCAGGGCCCCTACAGACCGATGCTTTGCGCTCAGAGTTGCAAAAACTTGTAGAAGTTGGGTTTATTGTTCCAGTTCACAATACTGAATGGGTTTCACGAGTGGTAGTCACCCCAAAGAAAAACAACAAGTGGCGGGTCTGCATCGACTATAAGAAACTCAATGCGGCCACCAAGAGGGATCATCATCCTTTGCCCTTTCAAGACCTCATTCTTGAGAAGGTAAGTGGTCATGAGATGTATACTTTCTGTGATGGTTACTCCGGGTTTTATCAAATTAGAATTGCTGAGGAGGATGTGCTTAAAACCATATTTGCCACAACTTGGGGGACATTTGCATTCAAAGTAATGCCATTTGGCCTCACCAATGCTCTTGCTACCTTTCAAAGATTTATGTAGATGGTGTTTGATCCTTATTTGGGGGATTTCTTGGAGGTGTTTTTAGATGATTTCTGTTTATTCTCGTCACATAAGGAGCACATCATGAAGGTTAGGTTGGCCTTCCAAAGGATCAATGATGTGAATGGCAGTCTCAACCCTGAGAAATGCACCATTGGAGCCACTCAAGGGAGGTTACTAGGACATATTGTCTCATCTGAGGGCATCAAGCCTGACCCCAAGAAGGTAGAAGCTATCCTCAAGCTCTCCCCCCCAACAACCAAACGTCAGGTATGCTCATTTGTCAATCTAGCAGGATACTATCGCCGCTTCATTGATCAATATGCTACTTTGACGTGAGCCATGACTATGCTATTAAAAGATGGAGTTGATTTCTCTTGGGATGAGGTTTGTGATCATGGGTTTGTACAAATCAAGAGTGCTCTGGCTTTAGAACCCATTCTACGCAATCCAGATTGGTCAAAGACTTTCTATATCAATCTTGGGTTTGGTGAGCACACTCTTAGTAGGTATTCTTCTCTAGCAAGGGGAGGATTGGTTCATGTATCCCATTCGATTTGCTTCTCAACAATTGCTCGACACCGAATGATGCTACTCAGAGGCTGACAAGCATGCCTTGTCTTTGGTGTTCTGCGTTGAGAAATTTAAGCATTATGTGGTTGGAAAGTCCTTCATTATACTCACTAGCACTGGTCTTGCAAAGCAGGTTCTTCAATCACCAAATCCCATGGGCCTGTTGGCCAAATGGTTGGCAGTTTTACAAGAATATGGTTTTTCTTTCAAAATTGTAAAAGGGGGTTGTTCCAACTTGAAGAATGCTTTGATTGATTTAGAGGAGTGCCTTGATGTAACCCTTGTAGCAGCCATAGAAGTTGGGGATCCATGGTATTTCAGTATCTACAGGTTTCTGACTGCTTTCTCCTTTCCTCTAGAAAGTACTAGCTATGAGAGAAAGAAGATCGGCAGAGATAGTAGGCGCTACACCCTCTTTGATGGGGTGTTGTACTATCAAGGCATGTATGGGGTACTAAGACGGGCCATTGATGCAGATGAAGTACCTAAGGTATTGAAGCATTATCATGATGGATTTTGTGGAGGCCACTATGCCAGTGACTATATAGCTAAGAAGATTTTACATGCTGGGTACTATTGGCCAACCTTGTTCAAGGATGTCACTATGCATTGCAAAACTTGTGAACAATGCCAATTCTTTGGTAGGAAGGATTTGTGTTCTGGTTAACATCACCCAGTGATGTCCATCCATCCGTTTCAGAAGTGGGGAATAGATTTTGTTGGGCCCTTGCCCATGACTGCCTGCAAAAAGAAGTATCTTTTGGTAGCCACTCAGTATGTCACTAAGTGGGCTGAAGCTATCACCCTCCCCACTGCGAATGGTAAGGCAGTTTCAAATTTCATATTTGAACATATCTGCACAAGGTTTGGGACACCCATGGAAATAGTATCTGACCATGGGAGTCCATTCTTAAATGAAGCAGTGGAATTGATCATGGATCACATGGCTATTGATCATCGCACTTCTAGCATCTATTATCTAGCATCCATGGGTCAAACGGAGCGGACCAATGGCCTCCTTTGTAAAACCATGGGAAAAATGGCCACAGGGAACAGGAGCCAGTAGGATCAGAAGGTCACGGATGCCGTGTGGGCTTACATCACTCATAAAACATCTATAGGTCATGCTCCTTTTGAGTTGGTGTATGGTGTTGAGGCAGTTTTACCACTAGAGATAGAGATTCCAACCTTGAGCTTGGCACAAAAATAGAGGATGACAGAAGATGAACATGTAGAGGCCAGATTGGTACAACTTGAGAAACCCGACGCCTTGCACTACACCAAACAGAGATCCAAAAGAATCGACAAAAGGCTCGCTTGGATGCTAAGATTCGCAAGCGATGGGAAAGACACTTTGCTAAAGGGGATGTTGTGCTATGCTTTGATAACAGATTGGACCACCAAATGGATAAGAAGTTCCTGCCACTGTGGACCGGTCCATACAAAGTCATCAAGGAACATAGCAATGGGTCTGTACAAGTTCAAGAGCTACATGAGCCATATGGCAAGAAGGTGATCAAGTGTTTTTCTCTATGTTTGATAAGAGTTTGAGTATCAAGTGATAGACTAGGAGGGCTGTTATGGATAAATTTGTCTAAGGAAAAAGGCATTAATATGTGTGTGTGTTTGTATGTGTGGCAATAGTATAATAAAATATGGTGTGCATAGGCCCAGGGTTGAGGTGGCAGGGCATGACCATGTGCCACCCTTCCATGTAAGAGGACGCATAAGGTATGATGTACATAGTCCATGGTAGTAATATTATAAAATGTAAGGTGGCATGGCTCCTCCATGTGCCACCCCTCCACCTAGGCTACATTTAGTGAGTTATGGCCCAAAGTCCATGGGAGAAGTAATATAAAATAGGTGGAGATGGATATTATATTGGATTATTCCCTCCATGTAGGATAGGCCCATGTAGGGGAGGTATAGAAGGTCCAAGAGTGCAAGTTAAATAATGGGGAAAGTAGGATCAGGTGGCAAGATTCCTTGTGCCAACCCTCCACTTGTCCTCCTAGAGGTTTGAACGTATTATAAAATTGGGAAGAGACCAAGGGAGTATCATAGACTTGAGATATGGGGCTTGATTTATGTGGAAAAATGAGGCAAAGGGTTGTCGCACACAATTGAGAGTGTGTAACCGCCTAGCCCACATGGGAGACTTTTCCACACACACCATGCATGTGGGAGGATGCATTTATTGGGAGAGACCCCCTCTTTTGGCTATAAAAGGAGGGGGCTATTCCTTGATGAGACACTCTCATTCTTGTAAAGCCGCCTAGCTAGTACTTTGATTTCCCCCTTCCCTTCCTTTCAAATAAAGCATGGTCCTCTTTCCTTGATGTCTCCATCTTTACATTCCTCCTCCCATCATGTAGATGCTTCTCTTCTCCCTCTCCCTTTCCCCTTGTGCCATAGTCTCCCTCTTCATTCCCTCCCCTTCTAATCCTTTTTTTCCCCTCGCATGATAACGTTTTGCCCTCACATTCTCCTTTCCTCTATGGCACTTGAGCGTCGCCATGCTTAGTGTCTAGCCTCTTGTCCTGATTTCTTTTCTAGGTAACAGTAGGTGAGGTTTTCCATACTAATTCCTCATCAAAGATTACATCTCTGGGGATAATGACTTTGCGGTTGATGGGATGATACAATTTGTATGCTTTGCTTTCTTCACTGTAGCCAACCATGATGCATTTGTGTGACTTCGCATCCAATTTCCTGCAATGATCATCATGTATGTGGGCATATGCTATGCAACCAAATATGCGGAGATGCCCAATGTTTAGCTTGTGTCCAGTGAATGCCTTGTAAGGAGTCATACCTTGTATCGGTTTGGTAGGAAGTTGATTAAGCAAATAGTTTGCAGTGGCTATTGCTTCTACCGAATACTGATTCGAAAGATGCTTTTCACTAAGCATTGTTAGAGAACTATCCGCTAAAGTCCCATTCTTCCTTTTAGCTCTTGCATTCTGCTGAGGAGTATCTGCAGATGTGAATTGTCTTCGTATGCCATGACTTTTGCAAAAGCTTGTGAATGCTGAAGACATGTATTCACCTCCTCTATCTGATCTTATGACCTTGATCTTTCTGCCTGTCTGGTTTTCTACCATGGCTTTGAATTCTTGAAATCTAGAAAACACTTCAGATTTCTCTTTCAGAAAGTAGACCCAACAATATCTACTGTAGTCATCGATGAAAGTCAAGTAGTAAAGTGAACCATTGATGCTGCGGGTCTCGGCATCGGGTCTGGGCATAACCCCATACATCTGTATGTATCAAATCAAGGATACCTCATGCACGAGAGGTACTTTTGCCAAAGTTGGTTCGCTTTTGTTTGCTGAAGCAGCATCCTTCGCAAAATTTTCCAAGAAACTATAGCTTCGGAATCCCAATTGCCATATTCTGATTCCTGAGATCTAACAAGTACTTAAAATCGACATGACCATATCTCTTGTGCCATTTTGTAGATAGTGGCATCTGTTGCGGTTGAGCTAACATGGCATGCTTATCTAGTACTATAGCTAGCATTCTATATGAGCATCCTTCCTTGAAACCTTTTGCTACTAGTTGACATCTTTTGGATTTGTCTCTGATAGTGCATTCATCACTATCGAAGATGACTTTGTAATTGTGTTCCGTCATTTGACCTACTGACAAAGCTTCTTACTGAGCTTCGGAACATAGAGCACATCTTTCACTAATCCTTTCATACTAGTGAAATTGTTCATAGGGATAACGCTTGTCCCTTGAATTGGATTTGGTGTATTGTCTATTATGTAGATGACATTTTTGTGACCTTCTAATGGCTTCATTTCGATGAACCATTTCTGATGAAATATTTATCATGTGAGATGATGCACCGCTATGGATATACCAAGGATCCTATTCCACTTGGTCGACTTGATAGCTATAATCCTCTTTGGGATTGAAATCAGTGTCTAGGTACACTATATCAGTTTGATGCATTTCCTCACTTGCAAGAAACATATTTCCATGTTCATTTGCAAAATGACTGTGACTAGAATGTCCACCATGATGATTTACTCTGCCTCGGGAATTGCCTCGATTACTGCTGGATTGACCGCCTTGGTCATACTGCTTCTTGTGGCAATCTCTTTCATAGTGTCCAAACTTGTGACAATAGTTGCACTGAATGTTTGACACGTTGGTGGATGCATTCCCTCCTCCTTGAAATCTTCCTCGGTTGGAATGATTTCCTCTTTGCTGATTCTGAAGTTGCTAAGGATGATGCTGATGCTGACTTTGATTTTGTTACTGATGATGACTACTTTTTTGATATGATCTACCTCGGCTTCTGCCTTTGCCTCTGCTTCTGTCTGAAGCTGTGAATGCCTGATCATTAGAATGACCTTTACGTGCTTGAATTGCTTGAGTCCTGAGTTCTTCACCAAGTAGGACTGACTGAAGTTCTTCTAGTGTCAGAATTTGCCGTTGGATGGCAATACTCTGGACTAGATTCTTATATCCCTCTCCTAGTCCATTCAGAATGACTTGAACCATTTCTGCAGGGTTCATAGTCTCTCCTACTGCTGCAAGTTGATCTGGTTTCTCAGGCTGAGAATCCTGGATGTGTTCTTGGACTCGTAGAGAGCTACAAACATATCCCATGCTTCTTTTTATGTCTTGCCTATGTTGAGCTCTCCTAGCATGACATCTTGCACATTTTTCTTGATAAGATAATAGGCGTACTTGTCTTTCTTATCCCATTCTGCCCGAGCTAGGGCAATGGCAGGATCTGCTATTGGTGCAGAAACTATTTGTGTAGCTGTAGATCCCATTGCTGGTGCTGTGACAACAGATGGAGTAGAGCTACTAGTGGCTGGATTGTCCAATGGTCTAGGTGAAGACCCATCGACATACTCCCATTTGTCCTGAAGTATAAGAATGGTCTCCATTCAATATTTCCATGTACCATAATTGGAGTTGTCTAACTTAGCAGATGCCTCCAGATTGAGGTTGCTAGTCGTAGACATGGTGCAAGAAATGTACTCAAAAGTGTTGTGAAAATCTCTGTATGAATCAACTGCAAATACACTGACTATGCCAAGTGAAATCTCTGAACCGTCAGTGAAGATAGAATTGCAATATATAAAATCTGATCTGTATCACAAGTCTTGTGGCAATGATGCTAGGAATAGCCAAGAGGCTTTACAAGGTTGAAATGATGTGCACGATGCCATGAGATAACCGAATAGGCTTTACAATGGTGGCATGTGTGTGTGATTCAATCAAGTGCTATCTACCCATTGAAACAATCTGCAATGCCTTTGTACTCTCTGAAGTCTACTCACTGAACTAATGAACATAAGGTTTCAGGTAATGTAATGATGTGAAACCATATGTGAGCATATGAACTGACTCCGAGTAGGTACTAGTCAGGAATTTCAGGCATGGCTTAGATTGGCAACTTGGGGAAATTCAAAGTGTCCCCTCTATGGCGATCTATACCAACCGTCGATCGATGAAAGAATAGCAAATAATTCTTTTTCTTTTGTTCTTTTTAAGTGTTGGGTCAGATGCATCGATGTAGAGGCAAATGTGTGTGAAGGAAGTGGTTTTGACTTGTGAGGCTCAAATGTGAGTGTAACTTGCACGAAAATGTGCGCATGATGTGATGAGCACGTAGAGCACAAAAAAATGAGCGACTTTTCTTTTTGGAGCACCCTCCAATTCTTGGATCAAGAGATACGAGTTGATCTAGGTGGAGGGGCAAAAGGAGTGCAAATAGTGCTCAATGATGATGTGTCACTATGGGTCACATGCAGTGATGATGTGGCACTATGCCTAGCAAGAGGTGTGCCAGTGGAGCCCTATGGTGAGGTGGTAGGAGTGATCACATGCAGTGACTGTGGAGCACTGTGTGTGCCTGCAGAGGTCAGTGCTGATTGGACAGCTGAGGTGGCACAGATGATGATGTCAGCAGATGATGTGGCACATGGCATGGCACTGATGACATGTCCCTGATGATGTAGCCATATGATCTAGCAGTGATGACATGGTAGTGATGATGTGGTAGATGACATGGTAGAAGTGACATGGCATTGATGTGGCAATGATGATGTGGTAGATAAGGTGCTGATGTGGCAAGAGGATAGGGTGTGACATGTGGCAAATGGATAGGGATGACACGTGGCAGATAATGTGTGATGACACATGGCACGTGGATAAGGTGATGTGGCATAATGAGGGGCCTGATGACGTGGTAGATGAAAGATGACGTGTCCTCACAGAATCTCAAAGATGTCGATGGAATCTTTGAGATTCCGTCGTCTTCTCCGTTGACTGAGGAATTGGAGAGGATGCTGTTGATGGCGTTTGGGTGCCTTCTTGTGATACTCTGTGTGCACTAGAGCACTCCGTGGATGGCCGACAGTAGAAGCTACTGTTTATGGGTCTGCGGGAGAGCAGTTCGTAGTTTGGAGGAGCCCGTTGCGGTGTAGAGGTGCTTAGTTGTTGAGGGCCTACCCATTGGCGCTGTGATTTGTAGCAGATGCTATAGGAGGCAAACATGAGCACTATTGTAGAGGCTGGTGTTGAAGCTTAGAGGAAGTCGATTGATGGAGGCCCTTTGTTGAAGGAGACGGTTAGGTAAGCTGAGCCAAGCGGCTGCTAAATCCCTGTATCAAAGACCTTCAACACAGTGTCCGCAGAGGATGTGTACTAGCATTGTGGCATTCGGCAGGGTGCTTGGCGTTCATTGGAGGTTGTCCATAACCTGCCATGGAGATAGTCCATTGCAACGGCCCGTGCTGCTGCTGTGGCATGCATATGAGTCAGAGGTTCGTCAAGGCCATTGAGCCATCGATGGTGATACCAAGGTTCGTCGAGGTCATTGAGCCGTCGATGGAGCGCGTTGGCCTGTGGATAGTGCAGCTGGAGCTACTATTGTCGGCCATCGTTCGAGAGGCAACCTTTGTGGCTAGCCATCAAAGGAAGCTTTTGTGCTTGTTGGAGAGGAGGCTAAGCATGCACGATACTAGGATGTGTTGGATCTACAGTCGGCTAAAGCATTGGACTGCTTGCCTTGCTGATTTCGTTGTTGGAGGCGCCAAAAATTGGAGAGGCTTGTAGTTGCTTTGAGGTCGAAGAACTGAGTTGTAGGAGCTTTGTTGGAGCCATGAGCTTGCAAATAGGTTGTTGATAGCCTCTCAATCAATAGAAATCTCTTTCTCTTTCAAAACACTATGAAGAACTCTCCCTATCTTTCTCACAAACACTTGAAGAAGATCACTCTCTCTCGCTTTCAATCAAAGAACTCTCGCAGTGGAGTTGAATGGATGAAAATCTTTCCAATGAACGGAAATTCTCTAGGAAGTGAACTCTCACAAAAACACTCAAGAACTCTCAATCTCTCAATCACTGCCACTCTCTCAAGAATCGCAATGCCTCAGCGGAAGCAAGGGGGCTCTAATACCATGACAAAATATGAAGAGGGGAGAGGAGAAGAGTGGAGATGAGGAGAGAGGAAAAAGCTAGAGAGCACACCACAAATGACTAACTGTACACTAGATTTAGTTGAAAAAATAGAATATATACAAACCCATTTAGGGTTAGGGTTAGGGGATCTAACCCTTTCCTTTATAGCACTCTATAAGGTTAGTGCTATGCACATATGATTGCGTGATGGTGCTATGCACACATGATCACATGATGTTGAGCATGAACTCTTAACAAACCCCTAGTTTGAATTACCTAACAAAGTATATAGATGATATGGATCATATCCAGTGCATTCCCATTCCCATGTTTCTATTAGTGACTGGTGACGTGACCTCCACCCCGCCCACTACTGCCCCTGCCCCTCGCGTTGCCTAGGCTCCGCCCTGCCACTCCCACCCTTCTCTCCCCGTGCCCTCCCCTCGCACCTTGGTCGCCGTCCCGCTCGCCTTGCTGTAAGCCCCCTCCGCTGGCTGAGTGCTCCCGCCTACTGACTGGCTGCCCCCTGCTCCGGTTCAGCCGTGAGTCTCTCCTAAATGGCGCATCCCCAGCCTTGGCTTGCTTGTAGGTGGCTTCCTTCCCGTGGTAGTGTGGTCTTCCAGGCTAGTCTTTTGCACCCTTCTCCCTCTCCATGGAGTAGAAAGCATCTAGGTTGGGGGTGTTCGGGCATTTGGAGGTGCCGAGCCACTTGTGGCATGGGGCCTTGCACTTCTTCGGAGGGGAGTATCTTTGGCTTCAGCCATCTCCCTTGCCCTGGCAGTCCTCCACATTTGCATCTTCACAGCAGTAGTAGCTTCATCTTTCAGGAAGCGTCTCTCCCTTCCCGGTGGCATTTCTTTGGCGGGAGGAGGTTTGCCCTGCACTCTCCTGCTCTTCCGGAGTTGGAGTTCTCCTTGCAGCTTTGCCCTGGATACATCGGCCATGGCCATCACCTAGCCATCCAGTTCGTGCCTCCCCGTGGTGGTGGTTGTGCTGCCCTCGTCCCTTCAGCATCTCCTGGCCGCTAGTGGTGCACTGGAGCTAGAAAGACCTGGCCCTTGGACAACAACCTAGAGGGGTCGTGTCGGCTGGTGGCCTCCTTGCTTGGGTCTCCAAGCTTCTCAAGACTCAGAGTTTTTCTCGAAGATTCTTTTCCCACAGGGAGGCGGCCCTCGACTCTTTTCTCAGGGATCCCTTCTCCTTTGGCTCTACTTCTTCTTGTCATACCAGGAGGCTCCCCATGTGGGTTGAGACCTACAGTTGTGTGGAGCGGGCTACTGGAGTGCGGACTCGCCCCCCGTCAGGTGGTGGTTGCTCATGCTGGCAGGTCTCTTCCTATTGGCACCCTCGGGCGGGCACGATGGTGGATGGGAGCTCAGTGGAGGAGGGATCCATACATGCTTGGATTACGAGTATCTCCAGGATTCACTTCATCAGGGGTTATTGGTCGGCCTCGATTGCTGGATGTTGACTCAGAGGAGTCATATTAGTTGATGGTTCACTGTCTCGAAGACTTTCTAGTACTTCTAGGATTCACTTCATCAGGGATCCGTAGCTTTTTTGGTTTCGCGGTTTACTGGTTTTCAGAAGACCCAGACTAGGGATTTTTGTTTTGACAGCATTTTGCAACAATTTTATGCTTAGCCCTGTGTGGCTTGTAGTTTTGCAGGTGGGAGTTATCCCTGTGCTCCAGGATTGCTGTTGCTCAGTCTCTTGTATTCCTTGTCTCGAAGTAATATAATTAGCCCTTCTTTAAAAAAAAAATAAAATAAAAAATATAGATGATATAGAATCAAATGATGAAAATAAAACTTAAACCCAAAGGGTTCAAAGATACATACGTCTTCTACCTCATCGTGTTGCATATAAGCCATAGTGTTCAATTGGAATCCCTTCTGTGGTTGGTCTTGCACTTCTTCTTGAGTTGAGGTGCCAACTTCTTCATCCTTTTCCTCGAACAATGATCTCTGCAAATCTAGGAATTCCTCCTCAGACATCTTGTAGTCCAGTAGCAACTCAGCATGATCCCTCAATCGCCTTCTATGTGAGACAGATTGCCGCTAAATCACTCACGCTTGAGTCATTGTAGCATGCTATCTCATTGAATTCTGGATTGATGGGATCTAGTTGAAGTCAATGATATCATCACATGCGTCATTTGCATCCACACATAGTACCTCATCCTCTCGAAGACTAGTTTCCTCCATCACTTTTAAAAGAGTAAGGAATTCTTGACTCTCAATAGTGATTGGATCAATTGATGCAAGGTGTGGCTTAGTTGCTACCTCGTCCATGATTATAAGTAGAGCATGGGCATGCATGATTCGGATAGGATGATCTGGCTTTCAAATTGTTCTTTGGCTAGGTCCACAACCAGGTTCTATGTCTTGGTTCACCTCGACCGCTCCACCACGTGTGGATGGACCTGTTCCACTTCTTCTAGATGCAAAAGGACCCCCATGTTGTTGTTGGACATCCTCATCAAACTTGCTGGTTGTGAAGAGAATAGCAAGGCCTTTATCTCTCTCTATCAGATGAATGGGAGAAGATGAAGCATCCCTGAGGGGAATAGCGACCTTACAAAGAGAGAGAGAGGGACATTTTCCATGGCCTACTAAGAGTCTTCTTGAAGTTAGCACTCTAGTCAAGAGATCTCAAAATATCCAATGGGACCCATTGGTGAGAGGAGGTAGCAATCATGATAGACTGCCCATGGAGAAGTCTATCAACAATAAACTGAAGAGAAGGATTATTGGTAGGAAGGAAATATCTCAAGTGTGATTCGAGATTGAGTGGCTTGCAAAAGATAGGGTAAATCTTCTCTGCTAAGTCCTCCCTATGAATCAATGAAATCCAACTGTCAAGGGCTTGTCTAGGGAAGCCATGAGTGTGGGAGGATGCTTGGAAAGACAAAAATGAAGGCTCTAGGAAGTTGGAGCATGAACAATGAATTTGAAAATGATATTTAGTAATGCTCTTTATATAAACGGACCATTGCCCTAAAAATCAAAACAATAAAAATCATCCCCCCCCCCCACCCACCTCTCCCACTTCCATCTCTCCCTCTCACTCTCACACTCTCCCTCTCCCTGTCTTTCTATCTCCCTCTCCCTCTCCTTATGTCCCTCTCTTTCTTTCTCACTCTCCCTCACCCCTTCTCCCTCTCTGCCTATCTCTATCTCTCCCTCTCCCTCTCCCTCTCCCTCTCATTTTGTGTCTCTCCTTGTAATATTCTTTCAATAGAATGTGAAAGAATACAAAGAGTTTTAAAGTGTATGAATTGAAAGTTTTAAAAAATAGATCTAGTTGGAAAGTAATCTACTAGAAAATAAATATGAAAAATTTTGTGGTTGCAAAGGCATAGCATAATAGCCAGTTGAGTTATCAAACAAACACCAACATATTGGTCATAAAAATTTATCTAGGCTATCGGACGGAAGGGGTTGCACAACATATGATTGAGAAGATGGATGCTGACTAACATTTAATCGTGCCTCCATGCTTGCATCTCTGATCGGTGTTGCATGTGCATCATGGGCCTCTTGTTGCAATTGTGTGTTGAGGTCCTCTAGGCTCTTTAGCTAGGCTTGTAGAGCTATAATCTCATTCTACAAATCTGGCTTGGTTTGCGGTCTTCTGTTTCTAAAAGTTGAATTTTATCAAACTAGGATATGTCATTCTCTTCATGGAGCTACACCACCCGTTGCTCCAGTGGTCCACCTGCAGTGGCCCTGGACGATTGTGAGTGGATGATTGTCACTTTAGTACGACCATGAATACTCTTGTCCCTATAAGATAAGAAGTCCACTTGGATAACCTTAATGAAGTGCACGTAGAATAATTTTGCAAAGTACATTTCCACTTCAGTATGGTGTGGTTCCTTTCCATATACCTCGATAAATATATGCTTGGAATTTTGCGAAATCTGTTCGTCTTGGAAATTTTTTATCTTCCATCTCTCATGCTAGTCGAAAGCTTGGGTTGGGGTGCTTCCATCTCCCTCTATTGTTCTTCTAGGTCTCCTCACCTGGCTACCAGAGGCTTCTTGTTCATCGGCCTCTAAGGGCCAGATTGCCAAAAGCTCTTGTCTTGAGACAAGCTTGTTCACTTCTTTCCATTGCATGCCTACAAAAGCAATGCCCATGGTGTTGATTGCTAGTTTGTATATGATAATTATTGAAAACAAACATAAGGAATCATACATCTAATATTAGAATCAGTGAATTATTAAACATACAATCCTCCAGGCTGAGCGTTCATGGATGTATGTGCAATAGGGTCTGGCACATTCTCGAGTGCTATGCTCAAAACCTTGCGTAGCTGCTCGAACTATAAGCATTCATGCTTGACACATCGAGCCTCCTCTTCAGCATCATCTTGTGTCAATGGATGCTTGCCTGCTCTTTTAGAGCCTTCCTCTTCCTTGTACGGGAAAGGAATATCCTCTCCTTGTGACATTCTCAAAGGAAAGTATTGCTTGTTGTAGACAGCAAAGTGTAGATGAATGCTCGGTGTGTGATAGTATTCAAAGTTTTCATGCATCAAATTCAACATTTGTGAGGTGCCTATGTGTGATGTAGGACAGAAGATGCAAATGTACATGCAATATGCTTGATGAAAGATTAAGACGTTACATATCCCATGCAAGATGTAAACTATTACATGTGCTATGCAAAATAAGTAATGGCAATAATGACATGAGAGAGAGGAATTTTTTGATCATCCTCAAGATAACCCTAGGTATCTCCCAAAAATTGAATCATCTCAACAATGATCCATCCCAATGCATAGGTATTTTCATGACATGTATATCTGCCTCTTAACGCTACTTCTTGTAGCTTGAGTGCAAGCCATTTTTTTGGCCATCCTCTTCCTCTTTCCTGCAAACTCGCTCAGCAAAGTCAGCATCTGTCTCCAAAGGCTGCTTCTTCAAATTATTGAATGCCTTTGAACTCTCCAAGAAGTCCATGTACTTCCCCCAGTCTATGATGCCTAGTTGGCATTTAGAATTTCCAACAAAGTCCAAAAATATATTGCCTGGGTGTACATCTATGTGCATCCACCTTCCATCATGTAGCCTTGCCAAACCATCCACAAGTGCAGGGATGATATGGAGGAGATTCTTGCAAAAGACATTGATTTGGGCAATATCTTCCTTCTCCAATGTAGCTTGGACTCCCCCGATTACTATGGTCATTAGATCCGCTCCTCCCATAGAACATGGTGGAAGTAGCATGTGAACCTGCCCTGGTCCATTGGCAGAATCTAAGGGAACAGCAACAAGCTACCTCCATTAAGGTATGGCAAGATTGTCCACATTGCACAATGGCTCTTCCCCGGTTGCTATGATCACATGTACAAGGACTCAGTGTAAAATTTGCATGATTTTT
The DNA here is from genome assembly GCF_047967505.1 of Dipteris shenzhenensis. NCBI lineage: Eukaryota > Viridiplantae > Streptophyta > Polypodiopsida > Gleicheniales > Dipteridaceae > Dipteris > Dipteris shenzhenensis. The sequence continues at coordinate 11,292,120 of NC_141606.1, forward strand.
ACTTTGCTTTCTCCTCATGTACGTGTCCCAATATTTCCCTTGCACTTCGTTCTGGCATATTCCATGTGATATGGCAACCCTATAACTTGTACCAATCACACTTTAAATACAGTGCCATAGGTGCCTTAGCCAATTTTCTCGCTAATTTGGACCTCCCTCTTTGTGAAATATGCCAAGTGTGACACTCTGTCTATGTTAGTAGCCATGTGTTGCGCCATTTGAACCTTATCAAACCTCTCAATGGTTGAGAGGGTGTAGAGGCTAGTTGCTCTTCACCTGTGGTGGCTAGGGATGTAGCTTGCCATAAGCTACTATGGCCTCCTTGTCCCAGCTCTTAGCCACTATGACAAAGTGATCTGATGCCAAGACCCTACTCTTGTGCTTGTCCCATACACCCATCCATTGTGTTAACTTGAAGAAATCACTCTTGTGCAAGAGTAGGGTCTACATTGTATGCTTCGTTGAAGTGGGTCTCTGCATTCCCATAAAGCTGTCAACCCAGAGCATGGCATTTGTCTCCCATTACACCCAACTAGCAAGGTCATCATGACCTTCAGACTACAAACTGCTTTTAGCATAATCAAGAATCCTCCTCTTCATAGTGCTTACTCTCTCTAGAATAGACATGGTTGATTCCATCTCACTCCCCTCCATGTTACACACCCTAACAAAAAAAGGCATCTCTAATGCTTTTCATCACTCTCTTGTTCTCGCCCTTACTCAGCTCTTCCCCTACTTTGCGCTTAGTGCCGGCGGTTGAGGCCATGCTTGTGAGGATATCTTATTGTGTGTGTGGAAAGCTTTATCGCTTGACACTAGTGAGCAGGCAGGCATCTAACAATAACTCCCACCATATGCATTCTTAATTTTTTTAATTACTTAAAATGCAAATGAATTATCTTGCATTGATGTAAAAGTTTGAAGATTTCCTAAAAGTTAATAACTTTCAATTAAACAAATGATTCTTTCAATGCATGCATGCAATAAATGCAGAGTAAATTCTTAAAAAATGTGACAAAACAACCCCCCCTTTATGTGGATATCCAAGGAAACGGGAGGAGGAACCACTTCTTAGACCAGGACCCTCGGCCAAGACTTGGAGACAAGAGGATATTTACCTCTTCTCAATCCACTATTGGTGAAAATGAGCCCAGCAGTTGGCATATATCTTGGGTCAATAGTACTATCAGTGGTAATTTTTATATTACTGTCGATCGTAGTAGTACTAAGAGCGGCGGTAGTATGTCCTAGAAAATTCACATGATTACGTGTATATGCAATCCCAGAGCATGAGCTACCAAGTAGTTTTTCTGCATTCTACCCAAATTGTAAATTATAGTTCTTCTCTCTCATGCATCCAATTCTTTCTAGGAGTTCATGTCCATTTTCTATTCACATCCCTCCACTTCAATCAGCACAAATTCTTTGAGAGCATCTAACAATTCTTGTATAGGAAGGATTATTTTTATCCTCAACAAATACCTTGATCCATCAAGGACAAGTAACACTTCAATTTTAGAATATCTTGGTCTTCTATACTACTAAAACTTGGGGATCCCTATGAGATGTTTGAGACTTCTGATAGTTGCATTAAATCCCTCAGTTGGATTGTGATCTTAGGTGGAGGGGAAGTAGATTTTAGTGGGGGGCTTCTCCTTTTAAACTCCACTCCCTTCTCATTGAAGGTGTTGTGTGTGACATAGATCCCCCTTATTATTAGTGATGAAGGACTGAACTCTTTTCATGAAGATTCCCTAAAGGTTATCTTTGGGATCCTCGATTCTTGGCGATGACTTTATGATAAAATGAAAATCTTTGGGTAGAAACTCCTCTCAGTAGTAGTTCTTGTGCAAAACTAAGATGAACCCAATGAGACCACCTTTTGATCGGACTTTGGAATCAGATGGTCCAACTTAAATAGCCATTTATTTTTTGTTAAATCATATAGTAGAGAAATATTGCATGGATTCTTGCCAGTGATGCTAAGGAGAATCATCATAGAACTCTTCATAGTAGAACCTATTTTGAAAGGGAGGCTCCACCCACACTTTCTTCATCTAAGAATCTTGTGAGTTGATTTTTTCCATAGGATTATCTATACTTTATTGTTGAGCTAAGAAGAAATTTGACTGAAAAAATGTGGGGAATGGGGATTACCAGAATTTGAGTGATTGTGTTCAAGCGAGGTGGATGTTTGAGCAATGGCTCTTGTTGATTTTCATATTCCAATTCTTGATTTATGTTGCAAATGCATAATGCATTCTTTTTTTTTATGTTTAATGGTTTCCTCTTTAAATACCGAGAAAGCAAGGATTTACTCAATTTACCTATACATTGAACAAAGTGGAAAATACGATATTGTGTCTGTGTATATTAGACCTTTGCCAGTAGATCTTTTTGCACACACATAGAAAGATGAATTTCATATGGACTTGATATTTTCTCTTGGATCACTTGAGGAGGAAGTTTAGTGAGCCTAGGGAATCCTCTCTTGAAAGGATTTGGCTAGCTTAGATCTCCACCCCACTATCCTATTGTTGCATTGAGTGTGCCAAACATGACTCATTGCTGGGGGCACATTCAAACTTTCATTCTCCCCAACCACAAAGGCATATTTATGCAACTGATCCTTTTCAATATTTTCAATAAAAAATTTCACAAGAAAACTTAAAAAATGAAGCTATCTCCAGGTGAACGACCAACACACAAAGGATAGATTGATCCACAATCCATGTATGGGATACATAGGTATTGAAAACTATGTAGAGCCTAGTACTATTGTTCACCTTGACATTGAGAATTGAGGAATATTATGTTAAAAAAATCATACCAAATATAGAATAAGTAATTATCTCACCCTCTATATGGAGTATCTACCAGAGCATGTGATGTATATATTGCATGATTGTGCAACACTCAATAAAGACAAATGTTGAATTTTCTTCTCTACTAAAGGAAAGCAAGTGAAATACTCTTACTTTTCTCAAGAGTGGTAAAATTTTTTGTAGCCTTAAAATTTAGTGAGCACATATCTAGCTCTCTGCCTCCCCTATGTTCTCTCTCTCAATTCATTGCGTGCACCAATGAGCATTGCCACCATCTCCACACAAAGGTACATGCATGCATTGGCACTCAGAAGCACATGGTTCATTTCCCCGACTCTCTTGCCCTCACTTTCTTATGTTAGGTGAAACCTGAGTTTTCTCAATCCAAAATGCAACAACAATATCTTGGAACTCCTTGCTAATTGCATCATTTCGCCCCCCCTTCTTCATGACTTCAAAGGCATTTTTTTCCCTGCTAGTTTTGAAAATGATCTCAAGGCTACATTTAAATTTCTCTTATGGAGATCCAGTAGCCTTAAAGCTATAGGAACATTAATCACTTGCACTTCCTAAATTGAGCAACATCACCAGAGGCTACTACCTTTCAGAAACAAGTGTTTTGAAGATTTTGGAATCTTGATCAGTTGAACTAAACTATGGACACCAGAATGAGTGCTGAGACTAGGTTTTAGTATCCCTCTTAATTTTGGAATCCTTCTCAATATTTGTGTTAAAGTCCTTTACTATAGGATGGAAAATGTCCCTTGTGGTAGTCTTATCCAAACCAATAGCCACAGCATTGAGATATTTGACAACATCATTTGCAATCATTCTTGTCTTCATGTCATTGAAACCAACATTGTTAAGCTCCCTCTCCTTCTTCTTTTTGCATTGCTCCTTCCACTTGGAAGAATTTGTGATTGTTGTCATATTGAGAGAACAGACTACACATTCTGTGGGGTTTGAGACATTCCACTATGTTGTATTGTAGGACTCTAGTGTAATGTGATGGCGTGAAACTTCCAAAGACATGCAAGATTGTTTGGATGCCTCTTCCCTTTGATTCTTGTCAAATCATGGCCAATTCATCTCCAAACATTTTGATATGTGTGCATCTTCAACTGAGGAATAGTTGAGGAGAGGGGAGAGATAATAAGAGAGATCACCGTATCAGTGCTCAAGAAAACACAACACGAAGGAGAGCTTGAGAGTGAGAGAATAACAGGAGAGAGAGAGAGAGAGAGAGAGAGAGAGAGAGAGAGAGAAGCCTAGCTTACCCACTATATTTTATGACAAAGAGGATTGTTGGATAGCTCGACAATAAAACAAAGAGGATTTCTAGATAGCTCGATACTACAAACAACATTCTTGTCGAAATTCAAAGCAAATAACTGTAAAGAGTACTCTATGAATCAAAATTTATATCCTGGAATCTGTACACAAGATAGTTGGTGATTGAATGGAATATCACCTGAGGCTTCTTACAACCAAGACTTCAAAATCGTTCATTAGTTTTGCATAGCCTGGTCGGTGATGGCCTTCAACACAATCGATCTACTATTCTGCATCAACAATTAGAACTTGATGACGGGAGGGTATATAGAGAGGGCCCCAGCGATTGGATATCACTGGGGGTATATCTCATGGGAGTGATGTAGCTAGAAGGAATGTAGAGAGGGCCCCTAATGATTGAATATCTTCAAATTGAAACAATGGGTTTAGTTTCTAAGGCTTTATCATCTTGCCTAGCCCTTTAATAGTATTAAATAATATTTTCAACCTATCAATTTGATATGCAGTACTAACAATTACTACAATTGGTTCTTATCATTATATTACTTCTTGCTTGACACTTGCTAATTATTGAAGAGAAACAATGCTCACTTGTGGATTTTGAAGCTGTAGATGGAGATGTACTTAAGGTTCAACCTAATGTTTCTACCAAGGCATAAATTCTTTAGCATTCTTTCAAAATCTTAAAATTATTCTTTTTCAGGAAATGGAAAGATAGAATTATATGTTGTTGCATCAATCACATGGAGATGATGTTAAATTACACGGTACAGTGGAACAGAAACTAAACAAAGAATAGAGAGTACACAGCAAACTGGAGAGGAACAAACTTTTCCTTCAATACTCATGTAGTATAGATGATGGCTCCATCCACCCGTGCGCTCCCACAGTGGAGCTTAGATGGCAATCTAGACAAATACTAGGGAAAGAGCTACTAGCTGGAAGATCTTATCTGATATGATACAATGGACTGGGGAGGCCGCCTCTTCATAGCTATGAGGGCGGTAGTCGGATCAACATAGTCAGTGGAGTCGACCAGTCCACCTAGTCAATGGAGCTGACCAGTCAACTTAGTCGGTGGAACCGACTAGTCGTCCATGGAATATTCCCTATACCATCGTAGGGCCAACTGGCCCCCAGGCCCCAGCGAGAATAAGGGGCTCCCACACAATCACCTTTCTACCATCAATAGTCTCATTGATAAACCTCATCTGACATGCAAGTCAGGATCCATCTAGTGTCCCGGGCTCACACATGGCTTCTCCTCATATGGGGGCCTTACAACTTGAGCACCTTGGACCACTGGTGGTTACTAGGAGGGTGGGTCATTGAGCATATCTAACACCCCCCTCAATGTCCACCCATAGGTGAACTACCTTCTCAGCCCAATGCCAAGTCTCTGAAGATGACCCTAAAGCTGATCCTTCCTGAGTGCCTTGGTGAAGATAGCTACTCCATTTTGCTCTGTTGGACAGTAGACCAATTCCACTATCTCGTCCTCGATCAAATCATGCACATAGTGATACTGAATCTCTATATGTTTTGTGTGCGCATGAAACACTAGATTTTTAGCAATGGCCATGCAACTTTGATTGTGGCACCTCAGCACAGTTGCCTCATCCTCTTGCACTCCCATGTGCCATAAGATCCTCCTCAGCCACACTACTTCACATGCAGTAAAACATGCTGCCTCAGCCTCGGTAGAAGATAATGCCACTGTTGGTTGTTTCTTACTGATCCAAGAGAAGATACCTGAACCTAAAGAGAAACAATATCCAGAAATTGATTTCCTGGAATCAACATCTCCAGCCCAATCTGAGTCACAATGACCAACCAAGGAAGTGCCCGTACCATAGGTGATGCCATAATCAAGAGTGCCCTTCACATACCTGAGCACCTGCATCCCTGCATTCCAATGATTCTCCTGGGGCTTATTGGAGAACTTGCTCAAAATGCCAACAGCAAAACTGATGTCCGGTCTGGTGTTGCATAGATAGATGAGACTGTCGACAAACTTCATGTACCTCCCGATGTCTGCTGGTGGTGAGGCATCCTCCATAGACAACCTCCCATTTAGCTCCATAGGTGTAGCTATCTCCTTGCACTTGGACATACCAAATGCCTTCAAGTTCTCCCTTGCATATTTTTGCTGAGAGATGAAGATCTTGCCTGGCTCTTGCCAGACTTCAATCCCCAACTTCAATCCCCAAATAGTAGCGCATCAAGCCTAAGTCAAGCCTAATTCTATCATCTCAAACTCCATGCTCAACGCCTTTCTAGTCTACTGGATCATGTCTTCATAGTCACTTGTAATAAGGAAATCATCCACATATAGAACAATAATAACAGTTTTCCACCTTTCCTGTACACATACAAGTTAGCATCTGAGGCACATCTTTTCAAGTTTAATTTATGAAAAAATTGGTCTATCCATTGGTACCATGCTCTTGGGGCCTGTTTCAGCCCGTACAGAGCCTTCTTCAGCTTACATACCTTGTTCTCAGAATGGGGGGCCTCAAACCTAGGTGGCTGAGCCACGTACACCTCCTCCTTGAGGTCACCATTCAAGAATGCTGATTTAACATCCATTTGATAAACTGGCCACTTTTTATGAGCAGCCACTGATAGTACTGCGCGAATAGTGGTCATTCTGGCAATCGAAGCGAAAGATTCCTGAAAATCAAACCCTTCAACTTGCGAAAATCCTTGTGCAACCAATTTGGCATTGTACTTTTCCAAAGTCCCATCGGCCTTGTACTTTACCTTCCAAACCCACTTGGTGCCAATAACCTTTCTGTTAGGTGGTCGATCTACCAGCTCCCAAGTTTCATTCTTCATGATGCTGTCATATTCTACTTGCATAGCGTTTTTCCAATCTCGATCTACAAGTGGTTCCTCCAAACTCGCAGGCTCCTTTACTTCTGCAATAATCTCAGCCATCAAGGCCATATTGACTATGTGAGCAGAAGCCCTCCTTTGCTCCTCGATTCTCTGAGACCGCCTTGGTTCATTTGCATGTGGCTCAATAGACATAGGCATCTGGCTATCATGGTTGAAGAGCTGCCTTACCCATCGTGGCAATGGCTTTTCCGATGGTGTAACAACAAGTTGGTGACTTATACCTTCATCATCTGATATTTCCTCCTCCTTTATAGCTCTTGGGACAGGTCCATAGTGAATTACCTCTTCGCTTGATGATAAAGTGGAAAAGCTCTTCTCTACCTCCATTGCATGTGGCTACTCCCTGAACACCACATCGCGGCTCGCTATGATCCTCTTTGCCTCTTGGTCATACAACTTATAGGCTTTCTTTTCATCACAATAGCCTAAGAAGATACATTTGGTGCTTTTTGGTTGTAGTTTATTTCTCTCTTTGTCTGGTAGATGCGTATAGCATTCACACCCAAATGTTCTCAAGTGGGAGACAGATGGATTCTTACTACTGTAAGCCTCATGTGGTGTTTTACCTTTGAGTGTCTTTGTATAGCTGCGATTAAGGATGTAAACCGTAGTATTGATAGCCTTAGCCCAAAAGTGGTTTGGCAATCTAGCACCTTTCAACATACACCTCCCCATCTCCACGGTGGTCCGCATTCAGCATTCAACAATTGAATTTTGCTGAGGCTATGTGGTGTCATCATTTGTTGCTTGATCCCTTTGCTCTTGCAAAAATCTCCAAACTTTGTAGAAACAAACTCACCACCACCATCTGGTCTGATTTTCTTCACTTTTCTCCTTGTTTCATTAAATTCAACAAGCTATAGCCATTCTTTAAATTTACCAAAAGCTTGAGCTTTTCGCGAAGAAATTACACCCACATCTTCCCACTATAGTCATTGACAATCAATAAAAAATAGGAAGATCCCCCTAAGGCCTGTGTAGGCATCTTACCGCACAAGTCAACATGCACCAACTCTAGAGGAGCGTTTGCTCTATTCTTGCTTTCTTGTGGGAATGCCTTTCTCTGTTGCTTGCCCATCATGCAAGCTTCACACGGTTCTTTGATTTCTATGACTGCAGGTAAGTGAGCAACCATACCTTGCTTCTGCATCTCCTTCAGCACTGCAAATCCGATGTGGCCGAATCTTTCATGCCAAAGTCTGCTTGTGCCCACTCCAGTGGTGGCTGTAAGAGCACTTAGCTCATACAAGTTGTTCCTCCTTACTCCTATTCCAACAAGATTGCCTGCACTATCCAAAATTTTTGCTCTTGTCTTGTTGAACCTCACCTCATGGTCAAGGTCAGTTATGGAAGCAACTGATAGCAAATTTCTCTTGATTTGTAGAACATACAACACATTAGATAGTTTCTTAACATCTCCATTCATAGAAACAAATGAAACCATACCTGTACCCTCAACAGGGCATTTTGCATTATTACCAACCGTCATGGTGATGGGTTCTTGTAGAGGCTGCATGGAACAATATAGACCCTTCTTGCAGGTCATGTGACGGGAGGCACCACTATCCAACACCCATGAATTAGTGGTTGAAGCTTCTTGAACTGAGGAACACTCCTCCTCAATGGCCAGAAATAGATCCAACTCTGCTTCCACTGTGTTAGCTATCTCTTTCCCCTTATCTGTCTTCTTTAGAATACCATTCTTTTCATCTGCTTTCTTGACCCGGCAATCTGCAATCATATGGCCCTTCTTTTTGCAGTAGAAGCATTCTCCCTGAAACTTCTTCTTGTTGCCCTTCTTCTTTTTGTCACCACTAGTGGAGGACTCACCTTTGGTGGAGGAACCACCTTTGCCTTTCGCAGTGGCAGAGAAAGCAGCATCCCCATTGTCACCTCCATCTCAAGCTTTAAGCCTCAATTCCTCCTCCATAAGTAAAGCACATAACTCTTCAAATGACAATGGTTGGGGTTTCACCTGAGTCTTAAGTGTTGTTACCAGTCCATCAAACCTTGGTGGACATATCGGGAGACACCGTCGAGCTAGCTCTTCGCTAGTCTTTTGTATCCTAGCACCAGTCATCTGGTCACGCAGATTTTTGATTCGGGTTATGAACACTTCCGCTGTCTCTTCTTCATTAAAATTCTCTACTACGAGCTGATTCTCCAGGTTTCGGATCCTTGTCTGATTCCGCGTCTCATACTGACTCTTCAATATGTTCTAGGCCACAGTTGCCTTAGATGTATGTTGAATCAAGGTCAAAACACTATCAGTAGTACTTGTAACAATGACAAAGTAAATAATAACAAAATGAAAATTCATGTGGCCTTCTGTCAAGGGTTGGGTGAGATGTTCAGCTAGGTTGGATAACCATAATTGAGTTAGTATAATTGTAGTTGAGGACCAATGAATCGTGATTCTAGTTTTGCTTTTTTTCCTTTTTTGTTTTGGTCCACTCAAATGTGGTGAACAATCATTAGGATGGTGGCATCCAATCTACCACATGGTGGATGTGAATGGGTGACACATTCTTCAATAAGGAAGTTGGCGATTGAAGCGATCGACCAGTTAAGTCTTAGTTCATTTGGGTGTTCTTGTTTTGTGCAATGCTTGGTATTTGTGGTGATTGATCGATGTTGAGTCTCTAATTTTTTGTGTTTCAGTTTTATTTTTCAATTAAAGTATTTATTATGGCAAGGTATTGCAAGAGTAAGTGAGAGGGATCGATTCCATGCAACTCGGGGGGGTCACTCATCATATGTAACCCTATCACGTGAGTTCAACAGAAGGATTTTTTTTATTTCTAAAATTTACAGAAATAAATATACATAAGGGACTATTTAAAATAGTTTCGAGAAAAATTTACAGATTTGTATAGAAAAGGGGTACATTTTATTAATGAAATCTTTTACAGATAAGGGATTTTAAATATAGGCCTTGAACGCACGTGATATAGAGGGTTTATACATAGTGACCCCCCCGAGCCATGCAATGCATGCCTAAGGATGCTTCACAAACGAGTTGCATCAAGTTGTTCAAAGGAAGTTTTTCATTTTGAAAAGGATTTCTTTGCCAAGAAGGCCTACCATCTTCTAGATTCAAGTGGTATATGCAATACGGATTCCAGATTGAAGTAACATCATGAGAATATTTTGAAGGAAAAAGAATCTATGTCTGATCAAGTCCGTGCTCTGTTGAACAAAATGGAAGCTTTGTTTCTCATAAATTTTGTTATTTTTGTTCATTGGTATATTCATATTTTGTTTTTATATAATAATAATAGGAAAAATTGTTGACAAGAAGCTTTTGACAAAGAAGAACTTGCTTTTGAACATGATTTTTGTATGTTGATGCATATGGGATTTTGTTTGTATAAAACTGTGAAGGGAGATTGAACAATTTATGTTGTTATAGCTTGTGTGTGGAAGTATTACATGTAGATGTTTGCAAGATATTGGGACCTAGATTCTAAGAATAGAAAGGTCATTGGTAGCATTGCTACTTATGTTGTGATAGCCAACAAAAGACAATTTGGTTGGGACACTACAAGACATGGATGCTTTCTAACGCCGATATCGATGCTAAATACCAATATATTTTTTTAAACAAGTGCAAAGTGTTAGAATGTCTGTCATAGTGAATGTCACAAAGAAATTGTTAGTATCATCATTGGTATGGGTGTCGGTAAATGAATATGCTCAGTGTCAGTATAGGCATCGATAAGTGAATGTTCTTAGTGTCAGTATGGGTATCGGTAAGTGAACATTCTGAGTGTCGGTATACACCGACACTACAGTGTCGGTATACACCGACACTACAGTGTTGGTATAGTGTTGGCATATCTCGATGGTTTAGAAAATTTAAAAACAAACTTGTGGGGTTAGATGGGGTTTGCCATCTTGCCCCACAATTTGTTTTTCATTAGAATCGTGATTAGATGTTACAAAAGAGGTCTACAAAATCATGAATTACAATGTTACAAAAAAGTTATACAAAATGGAAAAAGTGTTGAAGTTGAAAATGGAAAATTTGTCGAAGTAATGCACTACAAAATGGCAAAAGTGCCAAGCTCAAAAATGGAAAATCTGCCAAAGTAATGCACTACAAAATCCAAAATACAAAACAAAAAGTGTCTTGTCCTACTACTGCTCCAACCCCTCTAAACTCTCTTCATCCTCCTCTCCCTCCTCGTCTTCTGGAGCCTCTCTATGTATGCATTATCCCTCAACCTAGTCTTCTATGATCCTCTCACCTTCTTGAAATCCAGTCTCCAAGTCTAGATCTCCGGATGGGTCAAAGTTTCCTCCCTAAGAATGAAACAAGTTTGGAAATAATATGAGAGCATGGATTGTAAGACAATGATGATACTCCAATTACAATGATGAGGATTAGGGTATACTCACATGATGCTCCACCACCGTTTGTCAATTGATTCTATATCCTTCTTTCTCTGTCTCCTTAAACCAAGGCTTGTCTCAATCTTGAACGCCCTTTTATACTCATCATCATTTGAGGGTCTACCAATCATAGACTCCTGTGGATCTAAATTCAAGGAGCTAGATATAAATAACAAAACATTTTAATGTGACTGAACATACTAGATATTCAATAGAAGATAAATATATAATTACCACCCATGCCTCATTAGCGAGTCTGCCATTGCTCCCCTAGTGTGAAGCACTAATGGCCTCCAGGCGTCTCCTCACCATCCTCCACTAAGCCGCAAACACATCTAGATTGTCCATGAAGTCATTCTTTCCTTTCTTCCAATCTTTTGGGTTTGCCCACCTTGGCTTGTTCTTAACTTTCTTAACAGAAAGCCCTTAAGTCATATCTAGGAGACCTTATGAGCTCTCCCATGCACATAAGCATGGCATTTTGCTCATACTCATACACGTGAGGGTTGGGGAATTTTTCCCATAGGGCATCTATGATGTTATCCTTGGCACATTTGTCCTACTAATTCCAAGGTTTCAAGATATCCTTGGGGAAGTGTATGCTCACCAACTTCCTCATGTAGTCCATGACTTTCATTCCATCCTTATCCTCTACAACTTCGCCAATGTTCTTCACGAGGTAGTGGAGGTCCTTGGTCAAAACATAGTCTAAAGGATGCATGATGGAGAAAGTAGTGAAGACAGAGTGTGGAGTGGGAGTAACAGAGGTAGAGTGAGGGGTCAAGTGAGTGCTTAAGGACTAAGGGGTAGCGGAGCGAGTGGTGTTGCAACTTGTGCATGAGGAGGGCAAGGGAACAGACTGGAACAACATCTCATGAAGAGGGGGATACTTGCAGCAGTGGGAGTGTGTATACTCATCTACATCTCCCATGCCACCACAACAGCATCAACCCTTACTACTCTTTCTGGATGTACAATGACGCTCAGGTGATGATCCCTCTGAAGGGGCCAGAGGGGACAACTGTCGAGTAGGGAAAGCACACAACATCCTCGATCTACCCCCAAGGGGTTGCAGGAAAAGGGGAAGTGGAGGTACTGAGGGCTAGAAGAGAAAATAATCTCTCTACCTCCGCATCGCTCATGGTTGCGACAAAGGCATCAAGGCTCTCAACAAATCCATGGCTGCTAGCAAAGGAGTCCCCCAAGGGGTAGTCCCCTGAAGAGTCGGCTAAGTGGAATCGAAGTCCTCTGGAGAGTAGAGCCCATGATATCTCCTCCAATGAGGAATTGCATGATCATCGAGAGTCCACTCTCCGGATGTGCGGTGTGATGACATGTCTAATTTAATGGGATTGTACAAACACAAAATCAAATAAGAAGTAGAAAACATAATAACTACTTACATGCAAAAGAAAAATAAAATGAATAAATAAATACTTTCGAGAGGAATGGCACAATTTTGGAATGAGAGGAATGACGAATGAAAAGAGAGGACAGGTGGAATGAGAGAAAAGATGGAAAAATAGAAAGACGAAAATGCAAAAAAATCAAAATGCAAAAAAGCGAAAAGACAAAAACGTAAACAAGCAAAAAAAAGGAAAGACAAAACGCCAAAAGGAAAAAAGTTGGAATGAAATGAATGAGAAAGAGAAAGAGAGGATGGAGGAATGAGAGAAAAGATGGAAATGGGAAAAAATGAAAATACAGAAACAGAATAAAGTGGAAAGACAAAAAGCGAAAAGATTGAAAGATCGAAAAATAGAAACATGGAAAAACAAAAAAACAATTTAAGCACAAAAGCGAAAAGATGGAAATGTGGAAAATGGGAAACACAGAAAGAAAAAAAGGTAGAAAGACTGACATAAGAAGAGAGGAATAAGAGGAAGAGACTAGAGAAATAAGAAGAGGAGAAGAGAAAAAGAAGAGGAGAGTGAGAAAGAGAGAGAGAGAGGGGTGAAAGCGAGAAAGGAGAGAGAGCCAAAAGAAAGAAGAAAAGTGAAAGAAGGGTAGGAGAAAAAGAGGAATAAGAAGAGAGGAGGAAAGAAAAATAAAATAAGAAGGGAATATGTAGAAGAAGAAAGGAGAAAGAAAACAAAAGAAGAAGGAAGAAATAAGGAGAAAAGTGGAAGAGAAGAGAATAAGAAGAGGAGAGAAAGAGAGAAAGAAACAAATGAAAAGAGTGGACAAAAAGAGAGAAAGAGAGGAAAGAGAGAAGGAGGAAAATAAAGAAAAAGAGAAGAGGGACGAAGAGAGAAAGAAAAGTAAGGAGGAGAAAAAGAGAAGAGGGAGGAAAGAGAGCAAAAGAAAGAAGGAGAATAGGAGAGAAAGAATCAGAGAAAGAGAGAAAGAGAGGAAAGAGAAGAGGAGGGAAAGAGACGAAAGAAGAAAAGAGAGAAAAAAGAGGAAAGAGAGAGCCAAAATATTTAAGAAGAAAAGGGTAGGAAAGAAAGAGGAATAAGAAGACAAAACAAATAAAAGGAGGAAGGAAGAAAATAATGAGGAGAAAGAATGAAAGAAGAGGAGCTAAAGAGAGAAGGAGAAGAACTGAAAAAAAGAGGTAAGGGTTCCTAGGCCAATGTATGCGTGAAAAGGAAAACAAGAGGGAGGAAAAGCACGTTCTTACTAGGAGAGTATGTGTCTTAGGCACGATCACAGATGATCTTGCTCAAGGTTTTTGGGATTTTCGGCCTATAAAAGAGAGGAAACGTACAATTTTTAAGAAAATAGCTAGTTAGTGAAAGGAGGAGTTTGGAGAAGCAACATACCAAAGGAGCATAGAGGAGAGAAAGAGAAGCCTACAAACAAAAGCAAAGCACAAAAACAAGAGGTAGAGCTATCCTATTCTTTTTCATGATTTTATGTTCATAGATTTTTCTTTCCTTTCATAGTTTTGAGGGAAAGAAAAGGAAAGGAGGAGAGAAACATAAGAGAAAGAGAGGGAACTCCTCCATATCGCATTTTCTAGAAAACTTTTAGCATGCTGGGTGTTCCTGATGTCTATCAAAAAACATTTGTTGAAAAACACGATTTCAACCTTTTCTCTATCTTTTTACACCATATCGTGTTTTCAAGCGAACTCTTGGGTTGCCGATTTCCTTGTTATGTTTGGGTTTTTTTTCTAGGAGAAGAGAACAATAAACTATGGCAGAAGGAAAGGAAAAGGACCTGACATTGCAGGGGCTGCCACAACTCCACATCCAGGTATAAATCTTCAAAGAAGGGGAAGCCTGTGCATATGCTAGCAAGGAACAGGAAGAAAAGAGAGCCAAAGCTATTCTGGTGGAGATCAGGAAGGCTCCAAAAGCCATAGGATATGCAGTACCCATGGCACCATTCTAGAGGCTTGGCAAGGGGGGGGGATGATGATTGGGGGGGTGGGGGGGGGGGTGACAGTGATGCAGATCAGGATGTGGTGTAGGGATGGAGGAAAGTGTAGATCAGAACTACTAGAGGGATGGAGAAAGTGTAGATAAGAGGAAATGGCACAGTTTCCAATGCATGTCACATCTGTCTTGTCAGCCACACATGTGGAAAAAAGTCTTCTAGGTTCCTGTGCATTTAGTTCCTCATCATTATTTGCACAAATTTTGAGACAAAACCCCCTCTAAGTAGAGTTACCCTTCATTTCATCCCTATCTCTAGTTTCACTTGCCTCCAACCTCACCACCTCCTTGCTCCAACCTCACTACCTCACCAACTCTAGCTCCAACCTTACTACCCCAACACCTTCATCATAGATTCCCACTGCAGCTCCAACTCCAACCTCACTAGCTTCACCACCCACTATTATAGCTCTAGCCACAACCTCCCCAGTCCATCTCACACCTCCCCTCTAGCTCCACAGCTCCAACTATACACACAAGCCCAGGTAAGCAATCTGTCACAAGTCATTGGTTTTTCCTGTTGTTAAGGTGAAATGACCATTCCATAGCTTTCTCTCAATGGCACTCTATGAGTTGTTTTTCTGAGCACATCTCATTTGCATTGTAGGGTTTAGGAGGATGGTAGAGTCCAAACTAATTGATTAGAGTAGGCTTCAATACATTTCCTCAAAAACACGATTTGAGCTTGTTCTTTGTTTTTCTCCTCCATATCGCATTTTCTAGAAAACTTTTAGCATGCTGGGTGTTCCTAAGGTATATCAAAAAACATTTGTTGAAAAATGCGATTTCAACCTTTTCTCTATCTTTTTGCACCATATCGCATTTTCAAGCAAACTCTTGGGTTTCTGATTTCCTTGTTATGTTTGGATTTTTTTTCTAGGAGAAGAGAACAATAAACTATGGCAAGAACCAAAACAACAGCCAGAAGGAAAGGAAAAGGACCTGACATTGCAAGGGCTACCACAACTCCATCCAGGTATAAATCTTCAAAGAAGGGGAAGCCTGTGCACATGCTAGCAAGGAGTAAGAAGAAAAGAGTGAGCCAAAGCAGATCTATCCTGATGGAGATCAGGAAGGCTCAAAAAGTTATAGGATATGGGGCACCCATGGCACAATTCAAGAGGCTTGTGAGGGTAATATGCATGAACTAGCATGTGGACTTTAGATGGCAAAGGACTGCACTACTTGCTCTCCAACAAGCTGCTGAAGAGTGGCTCATAGAGTTTTTCATGGACACCATGATGGTAGTAGCATGCACACGAGGTCACCATCATGAAGAAAGACATCCAAACACTTGTTAGGGTCAGATATAGAGATGACAAGATCCTTAATGCAAAGGATTGGGATGATCTCAATATGAGAGATATCTTATTGATACCTCCAGCCAAGAAACCTAAAGATGATGGATTCAAGGTTGTAGAGGGGTTTCACCAACTTCATACCAGAGGCAAAGTTGCCTATGAAGAGTCCCTCAAGGAAAGAGATAGTGTCTATCTTGCAATCCAAGACATTAGTGAGGATGGTGCAAATTCAGTAGAAGCTCCTACAACTTGGACCAAGGATCAGAGTAGCCATCTAGACTGTGAACGATGACCTAACATGGGACTTGACAAAAGACTGCATCATGGCTTTAGCACAGAAAGAAAAACATGTGACTTGCACAATCATGCTTGCAGCACTATAGTAAGTATATATTTCCATGTCAATTGTGTTTATGTCTTTGTAGCATTCACTTTTTCATAAGCAAAGAGAAGTTATTTTTTGTAGTTTTTTGAAGAGTCAAATCCACCAGAGCCTTCTAGTTGATCGAGAGTTGATCCAGCTATATCTTTCAAGTTGAAAGATAACAAGACATCAACCAAAAGCATTTCCAAGTAGTTTCGTTTTTGTAATTTTGATGTGGTTGATATGATTCTCCTCCCATATTGCTCAGAGTATGTTCCTTGACCTTTTCCACTACTACCCTCTATTGACAAAATCCTCATTGTTTAAATTAAATTTACACCCTCTTGGTCTTATCCCCTCGTGTTATTTGTTTCTCTTGCAGCAATCATTGGAGTTTGGTACATATCGATGTATAGCAAAAGCTACGCTATACATTCAACTCCTTAAAGGGTACCCACCAAGATTTGGAATTGTAAGTCATTCATTGCCTATACTTTTTCTCTAAAACGCGATTTTTAGGTTTTCTCTTGAAAAGTCAGCCATATCGCATTTACTTGCAGAAGTATGAATTTTATAATTTGTTGCCCTTCATTCCCATTGCAGTTGTCTCAAAAGACTAATGGATGCACTAGACCTCTGTGATCCAAAGTTAAAGATGTTAGATTTAGCTCACCCAATGTCATTGCAGGTACAGTAATCATTGTCACTTATCTTTATCTCCCTCTTATTTTTGCACTCTTCATAGTTCAATATACATCTTAGCTTTCTATTTTGATAAAACAGACACCACAACAGGAGGATCCTTTATCCTGTAAATGGAGGACTCTCATAAGTGCAAAATATATGATGGACATATACTTTTTAGAGAAACAACCTGAATTTGTTAGTGCTTTCATTGCATACTATTTGAGAAGTCTTAAATTTAATGCATTGATACAAAAAATATTGAAAACATTCTTTTTTTTTATTGCAGATGAAAGAGGATAGTTTTGGCTCTGAATATGTACATAGCTGCAGAGCAAAGACAATTTTGAAGGTGCTAGAGCACTCTTCCCCTTGTCTAGCATTAGACCAACCAGTCCATACAAGAGAGGGCTCAAAAGGCATTGAGGATCTCCGAGTTGAACAAGAGGCTCAGAATGTCCCAGGCACTAGCAATCTAGACAATATTGTAGAACGTGTCAGTGTTGATGAGCTGCTTAATCTTTTCCAAAAGCCTGAGCCTATGCACGAGGAGGAAAGGACATCAAAGCAACACGAGGCTGGAGCCCAAACCCATGGATGAGGAGGCAAGGAAACCAAAGCAGCAGGAGGAGTAGATGCAGGAGGAGGCAGTATCGATGGAAGATGTGCAGCAGCAGGATCCACAATAGGATGTACAGTAGCTGGATCCACGCTAAGATCCATAGCAGCAGGATCCACAGCAAGATGTATAGCAACAGGATCCACAGCAGTGGGATCCACAACAGTAGCAACCTGAGGAGCATGTGGAAGATGCTCATGAGTCTCCATTGCAAAAAGTTCGAGAGAGAGATTCTGAGCAATAATAGAAAAATAGATGATACTTGTAATCATTTTGTATTAATACATCAAATGTCAACTTTTTTTTTTGGGTTGCAAGTAATACCTGAAGTCAATAGCTTTGTATTATCTGAATTGTTCTATTTACAATGTCCTTGCATTGAATTTTGCTTTCACTCCTTTGAAGTATCTGCAAAAATAAATTTTTAGCAATATGTAAATGTATTATGCAAATGTAAAGAGAATCAAATTAGGAGAAACACAGGGTGGAAACTAACTTACTTTCCTGTTGTTCAAAATGAATGAAAATTCTTTATGGATATTGTTCTCAGTCTCCATAATAATGTCATTTCATAACTGATAGAGAGTGCAGCATTGTCCTAGTGAGATGGATGTTAGAAAGGATGCGATTCTCAATAACATTGATTTCAATTATTGGACCTGATGACCTCTCGCCTTGGTCCGTTGCCACAAGTTTTGTGCCTATCATCCTGCTGCGTTTATAGTAAAAAGAGAAAATAAAGTTTTGCGAGGAAATAATGTACTTAATGTTGATGGAGTTATGAGCAACCTCACAATACACATTGTTGGCCACAATTATATCCCAACCATTATCCAAAAATTTTGGAATTGGAACTTCATCATACCCTTTTGCTTTGAAAGTCAACATTGTCTTACAAACTTTAACTGGGTAATCTTGAAAAAGTTCTATAAAAACTATAAGTGGCATGAAAACGTTGATTTTAATTGTCTTGGTAGCAATATTTGGTTTCAGGGAGTGTTGTACTTCCGAAAATAGTTTGGCTCTGTAGGATTCTGTGATGTTGCCATCAAGGACTAGCCAATCAACTAGTTGTATTACACCCCAGGAGATCTTGCTTTTTTAATAAACCATGTGAGTGAGCATTGTCCATCAATTGATAAAAGTGATCATAAAAAAATATACCCGATTCAGCCAGCATTGTTGATTTTCTACCTCTGTACTATAGCTCCCCAATGGCACCATGTAAAGCATCAAAGAATCCCAATATGCACTCCAGTGGTTGCCACTCTTCGTATGAGGAGCGATATATATCTGAACGAAAACAAAGAGACTGTCTGTCATTGAAAGAAACATATATTTCATTTCAAGTATTTCAGTACACAAATACACTTACAATTGGATCTATAGTGTGGAAGATAAGTAGAATGATCTCGTGATACAAGTTCTCGATGCATGTAGACATGTTGTATCCGAACCTCTCTCATGCTTCTTGTGCCTTCCTTTTTTACTCTAAAATCTTTCACTCTACCCTTCTAAGAAGCCAAAAAAGTGTTAATCGACTGTTGCTTTCTCCACTTGTTGGGTTGCATTAGAACCCAATCTCCTTTCGCCACTGCTATCCTTTTCCAGCTACTGTCCGCATTCACAGTATTGGAAACTTCTACACATGAGATTAGTGAGGTAGGTCTTCGTGGCAAAGAGATATTTTGTACATCCACATCTTCGCCAGGTAGAGTGACAGACTGCTTCCTAGTGGCACGACCAAAGTTTTTGGTTGCCATTTGAAATCCTCACTCTAATACCTGTGAAGTCAAAGAAACACACACTAAAATAGTAAGACAGTAACAAAAATGAACTAAACTGAGAACAAGCGAATAAACAATGAAAGGAGCTTATTGTCTTGAAAGTTTAAGAGCATCACAACAATAGTGATGCAACGAGGAATGCTTGTCAAAGAGAGAATCGAATGGCTTGTCATGGTGAAAGTAGAGGGATGGCATCGGAGAACAAGAGAAAGTGGATGGTTGTTTTGGGTCACCACGTGGGAAGGTTTCAAAATGGAGCTCTATTTCGATTTTGGGTCCACATCTCTTGATACGACAGGCGAACTATAAAAGAATAAAAAACAAATGTTCTCATTAATGCCACACACTTGTAACAACATAAAGTACTATTTTATTTTTCATATTTTTGCTTTTTTTTGTAAAATTTCTACATTATGTTGGCCTTCTCCTCATTGGTTGAGAGACATTTTTCCGAAACCCTAAAAGGCCCCAAAATGAGCTCCCTTTTTTCCTAATGCTCCAGCAACTGAGCACCCTATGATCCCAACTACCCCTCACTTTGACTATGCACTTCTTGTCGACGCTTCCCTCAACTCTAGATTTCATGCCCATCCAATGAGCTTGCCAAGGACAACGACCTCCATCATCGAGTTCATCCAAACCGTCTTCTGAGCAACGAGTCGAGTAGCCGCCGTAGTGGTAGGGATTCACGGTGGGCTTGGCAATCAAGGGGCAGCCGGAAACTTGTCCACACAAAGACTCTCTCTTCCTCTCTTCCTCCAATCTCTCCCCCTCACTTCCTTTCTCCTTGCCCTTCCGCTGTCGCAAGCAGCTTCCTTGCTCCTTAGCCGCCGTCGTCGTAGGCTCTGCCAAGGTACCTCCCCTCTCTTCTCCCTCTCCCACTCACAACCTCTCTTCCAACCCTTTTTGCAGCTCTCCATCTCCTTCACCTCTCCCATAATCACATTTGCCTTCCATCCCCACCCCTCTCTAGGAATTTCACTCATCGTCCTCAACTGCTCGAAGCCCCAGACCAACCACCTCCCTCATCCCTCGGATTCCACTCTGCTTCTGGCCCTCCATGTTTTCTACCGCAAGGGCAAGGGACAACACCTCCTCTATAACTTGCATATTGTTGAGTCCATCACGCGCAAGGCAGGAATCCGGAGCTTTGACATCCTGCTGGAGATTGGTTCTGGCCCAGGAAATCTGACCCTTCACCTAATGGAGGTTACCAAGAAAGGGGAGGATATGGCGATGAGCCAGGCGAAGAGATAGGCGGGGGAGAGGGAGGAGCCAACATGTGGTGCACGGCACATGTTCGCCCCCTAGGTTAGGCATTACGTTAGTTATGAGGTTAGGTTAGTGCCTAGGCTAAGTTAGTGGTTAGGTTACGTTACTAGTTGGGTTAGGTTAGCTTGGATTTTCTCTAGGTTCATGTTAGGGTTAGCAGTTAGGAGTTAGTTTAGGTTAGGGGTTAGGGGTTAGGTTAGTCTATTCAGTTTAGTTGTAGCTTTGGTTAGTTGATTAGGTTATATTAGTTAATTAATTCAATAATTAGATTATAGTACTTAATAACTTTATTAATTATCTTAAATAAGTTAATTAGGTTAATTAGTCCATTAGGTTCATTTACATTACTTAATTTGGTAATTAGATTAAACTAACTAATAAAATATTTAATTAACTAATTAATTAAAGTAACCAATAAATTAACTAATTAGCTTAACTAGTAAATAATTAGGTTAATTAAGTAGATTAATTAGTTAGAATAACATAGATTAATTAAACTAAAATAATGTAGATTAATTAGAACTATGTACATTCATTAATTAGAATAATGTAGATTAATTAGAACAGTGTAGATTAATTAATTAGAATAATATTCTTTAATAAATTAATTAAGTAGGTTAATTAGTAAATAATTAGGTTAGATTAAGTAATAACTTAATAATTTACGTTACTTTAGCTAATCAAGTTAATTAGTCCATTAGTTTTGTTTACATAAATTAAATAATTAATTAGATTAAAGTAGCTAGTAGTTTAATTAAGTAGATTAACTAATTAATTAATTAATTAAATTAACAAATAGCTTAATTAATAAGGTTAACTAGTAAATGATTAAATTAATTAGGATAATTAATTACTTAGATTAATTAATAAGAATAATGTAAATTAAATATTTAAAACTATGTAGATTAACTAATTAGAACAATGTAGATCAATAAAATTAGTTTAATTAGGTGGATTAATTATCTAGCATTATGTAGATTAATTAGAATAAGGTAGATTAGTTCAATTAAAATAATGTAGATTAATTATAATAATATTTGATAATTTATTAGAGTAATGTAGATTAATTAAATTAACATATTACGTTAATTAGGTAGATTAATTAATTAGAAAAATGAAGATTAATTAGAATAAGGTAGAATAATTAAATTAAAATAATATAAAATAAGGTTCATTAGGAGAAAATCAAGTTAATTACATAGATTAATTAAATTGCAATAATGTAGATTAATTAATTGAAATGATATAGATTAATTAAATTAATAAACTAGGTTCATTAGGTAGATAATTAGATTAAGGTAGATTAATTAAATTAAAATAATGAATATTAATTAGAACAATCTAGATTAATTAGGATAAGGTAGATTAATTTGAATTATTGTATCGGAATTAGATTAATTCATAACTAAATTAATCTAATTAATCTAGAGTAATTGGATTTAATAATAACTAAATTATACAGATTAATCTAGGTTAATTAGAATACTTAATTAATTGTTAAATTAGATTAAGGTAGATGAATTAGAATAATGTAGATTACCTTCATTACTTGAGTAATCAGAATAATTAAAATAATGTAAATTAATTTGATTGATTGATATAGAGTATTTAGATTTGAATCTTATTTTTGCAATAGCAAAAGAGTATTCATAAATAAATTAAGTAGATTAAACTATATTACTTAGGTTGCTTAGTAGATTAATTAAATAGATTAATTTGATTAATTAAGTGAATTTGAATTAATTGGATTAATATAAATAATCTCTTAATATTAATCTAAATAAACTAATTTGGCCTAATTAATTAGATTAAAATTATTTTGATTAATCTTTTATTAGTATACTTTATATCTTATATTAATATACAATAAATAACCTAATGGAATTAAATTATATTAGTATACTTTAGATTAATATAAATATTCTCATTAGATTAATCTTTAAAAACTAAATTAGCCTAACTAGACTAAATTTAATTTAGATTGAAGCTAGGTTAATTAAATTAACTAGCTACAATAATATTAAAATAGGTTAACTAGATTGATTACATTAAGTAAGTAATCAATTAATTGTAGAATTAATTGAGTAATTAGATTCATATATTTAATTAGATGACTTAGATATATTAATGTAATTAACTAGATTAATTATTGTAAGTACATTAATTGTAGATTTAAGTTAATTATATTAATTGAATTGATTAGATTTAATCTAATTAATCACTTTTTTGTTTATTTAATATATATTAATATTAATCTTATTTTTATTAATAATAGATAAGTTAATTAGTTTAATTTAGTCGATTGGTTTGATTTAGTTAATTTAAATCGATTAGGTTAATTATTGTATATTAATATAAGAAATAAGACTAGTATAATTTGAAATGAAACTTATATTAAAAATCATAGTGTGGTAATTTAGAAAATAGGGTATATTTTTAAATAAATTTATATAAGATATATCAGTAGATTGAAAATATATTGAAGTAATATAAGGTATATGAAACTTAAATTAATATAAGGTCTAGAGTATATTTTAGTTAGAATTGGACTAAAGTATATTTAAATTACATAATGTTATGATTATAATATAAGTAGTTAAATTAGGATTAGTGTATAACACCTCATTCTTACATACTCATGCTTAATGAAACTCATCTCAACTCTTGGGATAGAGAGTGCCTTATTGATGCTCTTTTATCAACATGAGTAGCATGACCCGTCTACGATGGGTTAGAGACCCACTTCACTGGGTCTCAAAGTGGAATCTTAATTTCAAGGAATAAAATTTTAACAAATAAAATTCAAGTTTCCAGGCCCCCTCCACCTTGTCTTGGTTATATAATCACTTTACTCAATGATTCAACTAGGTGAGTGGCCATGGATGTTGATCACACAAAAAATCCCCCGCCCTAGCAGACTCTCTCTCTCTCTCTCTCTCTCTCTCTCTCTCTCTCTCTCCTCTCCTCTCCTCTCCTTTGATTGTCTCCCTCATGTGCATGCATGCGCACACACACACACATGCATCTCTCTCTCTCTCTCTCTCTCTCTCTCTCTCTTGCACATATAATATTTCTCTCTCCATCACATAGCCATGTGTGCTCTCTCTCCATTGAGTTTCAAAGAGAGGGAGAGGGAGGGGGAGGGAGAGGTGGGGAGAGATGGGGCTAGATGTGGATGGAGTGATGGGAGATGGGGAAGCTTTCCTTGGGCAAGGCATGCAAGGAGGAATAACGTGGGAGGAAGGGGCAAGAAGAGGGTGCCACCTTCCCTTGTAGTCAGAAGGAACTCTCACAAAAAAAACCAACTTTAAAAACCACTCGATGCTCCAGCTTTGAATCTCTCCTGTTGCATTCCCTAGCTCTAACATTGCTCTATAGCACCCTCCCTAGGAGGCATTCCATGTGGCTCAGCTCAACTCACTAGGCCAAGAGGCTCTTCGCCCAACTCACACTACGAGAAGCTATCAATGTGGAACGTCCCTTGGGTCCCACAAGGCTAAGGAATAGAAGAATAGATAGAAGAATGGAAGAATAGAAGACGTGTTTTCCCTAAGGGAAGGGCTGAGTCAATACAAAGGTAGACTAAAAGATAAAGGTTAATCTAGTTAAGTTTTTCGATTCAACCTTCATCTTTGACATTTCCATAGTCATAGCCACAATAGCTCCATTGTCATAGTCAGTACCTCGCCCTCCTCACTATAGCCAACCCCCTCATCTTCCCCCCCCTCCCTGTTTTTATCTTGCGTGTAGAAAAAACCTGAGAAAATCGAGGATCTCATGGTTGTTCCCATTCTTCTCATTGATTTCCTTCACGGCTTTTCTAATACCTTAACATTATATCAAGAAGAGGCAATTGGGGGATTCCATTGAGTGCTTCATTAGATCCAATAATGTGTTGGGTGCACACTGCATCCTACTACATGGGATGGAAAGAAAGAAGAGGCCGCAAATCAGTTGTATGAATGTGCACATAACAATGAAAGGAATGCAAAAATCATAGTGGAAGAGAGTGGTCGTACCCTTGCTAAAGGTGTTGATGGATGGAACTTTGATGGTAAGAGAGGCTACTGCTACAGCACTTAGATACATGGCTAAGGATGCAAACATCGTTATACATACGATCAGAGTGAAGTTTCCCCAATGATCGTGAAGGTCCTTACTAGCACACCCATGAGAGTTCAAGCATCTAATTCTTGGGTGTTCGTAAAACATGGTATGAATTGATCTAGAACATAAGGGACTCTTTCTGAAGCATCTTATCATTCCGAGGTTGGTCACTTTTCATGCAGAGACCCAGGAAGAGTAGAGAAAGGTAGAGACAATCTCTATGCATGCACTTATGTTAGAAATGGACCCACTACTTCATGGGCAAGGCATCGAGAAAGACTACTCAGCAAGGAAAATCCCAAGGGTGGGGGATTCAAAATTCAAGCCCTCCTAGTGCCATGTTGAGTACTTGAGAGTGTAATAGGGTCTTGCTTTGCTCACCACCGAGTACCTCTCCTAACTCCCCCTCCACTTCCTCCACTTCCACTCCTTCCACATAGCACATCTTCCTTAAGAAATAGAATAGAAGGTTTCGTTCTAGGCTAAGTTGCATTAATTCGCTCGAATTTTTTTTCCGATTCGAAAAAATGCGAAAAATTGTGATTTTCCCAAATTAAAATGAATCCAACGATTTTTCCTAATTTATTCGTACGAATAATTGATGTTATTCGTACGAATAAACGTAGTATAAATTTGAAACAATTGTGATTTTTGGTATTCGTACGAATACATCCAGCTGTATTCTTGAGCCACCTGCTTGCCTGCCTGCCACCTCTTGGTTTCCTACCTGCTACCTCTTGCTTACTTCCATACCTACCATCTCTCGTCATAGGTACCTTACTACACCTTACCTTTGTTATAGTCTTTCGTTAGTAATCAATGTTTCTCTCTCTCTTGTTTTGTTTAAGATTGGCACTCATCTCTCTTAGGAGAGTTGTGTGTTGCAGTCTTTTTAAATTGTTTAATATTTATTTTGTATTGTATTTAAGTGTATAGGCAGGCTGGCACTCATCTCTCTTGCGAGAGTTGTGTGTTGCGGTCTGTTTTTGTCGTGTGTTGCAATTTTAATTATAGTATACATAATTATCTTTTACCTGAGACTGGCACTCATGTCTCTTAAGAGAGTTGTGTGTTGCAGTCTCAGCTTGTATAAAAATGTTTGTTTGTAGGAGCTCTTGGGCTGGCACTCATCTCTCTTAAGAGAGTTGTGTGTTATAGTCCAAGCTTAGTAATGTTTTCATAGATGCTTATTCTGGCACTCATCTCTCCCTTGAGAGTTGTGTGTTACAGTTTAGAGATGTTTTCAAGTACTTAGTCTGGCACTCAACTATCCCTTGATAGTTGTGTGTTATAGTCTAAGTTAGATATCATGCGATGTTGTCTTAGACACTTAGTCTGACACTCAACTGTCCCTAGATAGTTGTGTGTTGCAGCCTAAGTTAGAAATCATGTGATGTGCTTTTAGACACTTAGTTTGGCACTCAACTGTCCCTCGATAGTTGTGTTCTAGCTGAAGCCTAGTGTTAGATGGTGAAGTCCACGATTAGGTTATACCTAGGTCATTTTTTGTGTTTTGATTTTCTATAGTATGTTACATGATTTGAGGCTTGAGCTTGAGTTGAGAGGTTATACCTAAGTAATTTCTTAGATTGCTTGCATTGATTTTCTTATTGCACCTGGCACTGAATTCTTTTTTGAATTCTGTGTTGCAGCTTACTACATATGAGATGGCTCATGCAAGTGAGAAGAGGACGTGTCAACAACTTGATCTCACAAAGTCTCAAAGGAAGGTGCTAAAAAATGAGAATGTACACTTCTTAATGAATGTCGATCAGGACATCATTGAGACAGCTTTCCAAAATGGTGAAAGTGGTGTACAAAATTTGGTGAGGACAATGGCAGAGCGTGGAGGGCGGACCTTGCATGATCGATTTCTAGATGTTTTCATAGTGGAGTCTATAGACCAATATTTGTACCACTTAGCAATGGAGGGCCGGCGATGCCTCGGTCAAATAGATCGAGACAAAAACTCATGTGACACAAAGTCGGAGGGTCCTGCTGTAGATGCTAGGGTCACGTACATCAAGAATGCATGGCGAGGTTACAAAGGCAAAGGAGCTGCCTCGACCTCCCTTCCATCAATGCACCAACATCCCCAAGCATAGCCGCAATCACAAACATCAATGCACCCATGCCTTCAGTCAGATGTTGCATTACATTCACCCTCGGGGGGGTCACTCATCATATGTAACCCTATCACGTGAGTTCAACAGAAGGATATTTTTTATTTCTAAAATTTACAGAAATAAATATACATAAGGGACTATTTAAAATAGTTTTGGAAAAAATTTACAGATTTGTATAGAAAAGGGGTACATTTTTTAATGAAAAAATTTACAGATAAGGGATTTTAAATATAGGCCTTGAACGCACGTGATATAGAGGGTTTATACATAGTGACCCCCCTGAGCATTCACCACAACCACAAGCACCAATGCACCCACATCCCGAGTCATATGTCACATTCCACCCAACACAACCGCAAGCACCACTGCAGCCATGCCACGCATATGCACTAGTGATCCACCACAACATGTCAAACCTGTATCCCTTTTTTCCAAGATCTTTCATACCTAGAAGTTCCTCCTCATTTTTCACATCTCCCACCACATGCACGATCACATTTCACCACATCTTTTGTGCCTCCTACCGCACACGCAGACCAGTTTTCATCTCCCGTATTTTCGCCTGCACCACAAATGCACAATCTATCTACACAAGCAGATACATTCCCATCTCCTTCATTCTCGCTTGCACAAGCACCACACACATCACATGGCTTGTGTGATCATGTAGAAGTGCCAAGACCCATGTGGCCCATACTGCTTCAATGACAAGACATCCGATTCACACCTACGATTCACACCTAGTGCAATTGTGGGCATAGGCACGAAAGGAGCAGTCAACATGTGCAATATTCTTGTCGCTCCCTTTGAAAGCGACAAGATTTATGCATGTAAGTTGCTGAGGGTTTCTGTGTCCGTTGAATGCATTGAAGGCCAGCGCATTAGAAGAAGCCACATGCTTGGGCAATGTCGTACATCCGGGCATCATCCGGGCAATAGGTCTAGTCTATGATGATAACCAAACGATACTATTTTCGTTCTGGAATGGAAATCATTTGGAAAGATGGCTAATCTACCTCAGACATGGCGGAAAGTGACCATCTCCGGTGTTTCACAGAGATGATTCGGAAATGCTTGCTAGAGATCCACGGGTCCGTCAGCATGTATTTGATATTTTAAGTGCACTAGTTCGTTACATGCACCAACACAATGTCCTGCATAATGATTTGCATGCGCAAAACATTATGCTACACTTCTTGGAGTCATCTAAGGAGATGTATCTGGGCATTTGTGATTGGGGAATGATGACCCAATGCAGCACTAGAAAGCACTATCCCGCATTACTCAATGATAGCCCCAACATTGTGCGAGGCTCCATTGCTAGGTTTCATCACGTTGCTCAAGAGTGCCTTTGCACCAATCCCCCACCTTTCGATGTTGCACAGGATGTGTATGCCATGTCTCATCACATCCTAAAAATCTTGGACATTTGTGCACCATCGCTAAGTACGGGGCCCACAGAAGCTCTAATCGAGCATTTACGACGATTTGCGGTTCAGGGAAAGTCAACCGAACCGAATAGATGTCCAAGTATTGTAGATTTTTGTGGGATTTTTGACATTGCTCCAAGATGTGGTATACAGCTCAGTCCAAACCAAGGACTTAGACCAGCAAATGACTGAGTCTTTCTTGGACGCTGGGACGTAACATGAGTGACCGAAAATGGAACTTGTAACATTTTTAGTTTTATATATCATCCAAGTTTGGACCCACTCCATTGTTCAAACAGTTTGTATATTTACAGTGACATGATGAATGATGCGATAAGTAATGTTTAAATATTATTTGTATAAGTAAATAATGCGATAAAAATGATGATCCAATTGTCAAATATGATAAATGATGCAATAATTAATGTTTAAATATTATTTGTATAACTAAATGTTGTGATAAAAATGATGGTCCAATTTTAAAATATGATAAATGATGCGACAATAAATATTTAAATACTGTTTGTATAGGTTTAATATTGTTTAAATATTTAATATTATTTGTGGTTACAAATTAATTTTATCTTGTCATTTTTTAGGCTAAGTATGAGCATGGAGGGAGAGAACTTGGAGAACATTCTCCCACAAGATCCGCCCCAATCAGAGCAATCTCCAGTCCAAGAGGGCCCACAAGATGCTTTTGTGCCTCAAGAGGCTGATTTAGCAGACCAGCTGACTTGGCCACATCTGCCATACCTCTCCGTCAACAAGGTGTTATTGCTGAGGAGTTACAAGATTGCGTTGCATCACAAGCCAAAGAGATCAAGGACCTACAAGCACACGTATAGACGTTGGAGTCTGAGCTTGCTTGCTACAGATAGTCCTTTGGACATTTGGATGCAGCTGAGGATACCAATATTTTTTATTTTGAGGACCTCACTAATATAGATTCGCAGGGTGCAGGACCAAGCACTCAGGGAACGGTAGATGTGGATCCTACTCCATAATTATGTACATTGTAAAATTGTAAACTTCATATATAACTTTATAATACTCTTCTTCTACAACGATGATTCAAGTGATATAAGTGAGTTAAGTGGACTAAGTGATTTAAGTGGTATAAGTGATCTAACTGGACTAGATGATTTAAGTGACTTAAGTGATTTAAGTGGACTAAGTGATTTAAGTGATCTAAGTGAATTAAGTGGTATAAGTGATTGAAGTGGACTAAGTGATTTAAGTGGTGTAAGTGATTTAAGTGGACTAGGTGATTTAAGTGACTTAAGTGATTAAAGTGATCTAAGTGAACTAAGTGGTATAATTGATTTAAGTAATTTTCTATGGATTTAAGTGATCTAAGTGAATTAAGTGGTATAAGTGATTTAAGTGGACTAAATGATTTAAGTGATTTAAGTGGACTAACTAGTGATTTAAGTGAACTAAGTGGTATAAGTGATTTACGTGGTTTTCAATGGATTAGGTTAACTTGTAAAGTTAATGCAGAAATATTAAAATATATCGACGTGAATTAGTGCACATAATAGCTAGATCAACCCTTGAGACTTGAAAATATAAACTTCGATTTCGCATATTCGATTATTCTTTCCAACTTTCTGATGTTCCCTTCGATGTTGCCTTGAAAGTATTTGCAAGTCACAAGGTTGTCTCTAACTATTATGTATACCAAAATCATCCACAATCTCAATAATTACATCGCTTGTAGCCCACAAGGTTCTAGATTTCAATACAAAAGGAGACGAGATGGATACGAGCATAATCGCTCTCCCATCGCTTGACATATTCTCCCATCCATCCCCTCGCATACAACATTATATCCATATAATTAGAGCTTCATCCACCGTTTCTATCACCTATCATTTTCTTCTATCACTCCATATTCCATTCAACACAGGTACAATATCATCTATCTCTTCGACTTCGCTGTTGTCACTGAGTAGCTCAAGCTCGTCCTCTTCACTGAATGCACCCTCAGTAACTAATTCTGTAGTCAATCGTTGTCCAACAATTCTCATTACAATGGCTTCGCTTGCTACCCTAGCCGCAACATTAAATCCTTTCAACAATCGTAGATTTCCAAAGCAAATTACCAAATCTGCAGCTCTTTATGGCTTTAAGCGATTGTGTCTCTTAGAATGAATAAAATCATATGCACTCCAATTTCTCTCACATGCACCCAATGATGCAGCAACAGAGAGCACACGAGTTGCAACATGCTATAACTCCAATGTCTCTCCACCATATTCCTTCCACCAAGTAGGTGCAATAGTTGTCTTAATAGCATCAAGATTCCAAGGATCATATAGCTGACAAGAGTAGTAAAAGCTACGGAAATCTTACAAACCTCCTATTACTACTTGACTCCACACATGCTCAGTAGATAGAGGCACTCGGACAAGCTTGACTCACTCTAATCCACAAAGAAGAAGAGCTCCAGGATTGCTAAGAAAAGCTTGAAGACATGCAACAGTATTTGGCAATATGCGCATTCAGCAATTAAGAGCATACAAGGGACTGCCGAATCTTAAAGGACCAACTTGCTACCACTAAAGAGGCCAGCACTTCTCAAGCACAAGTCTTGGACCAATGGTCCAATACCACTGAAGTCATTCCTCAACAAGCATAGGTCACCTTGCAAATGTAAAATTTTATTGAGGCAGATACATCCATCTACCATAAATATAAAGAAAAAATGGATGAGATGCAATCCCAAAAGATAGTCATCTCCAAGCTTCAACTCCAATTGCTAGTGCACAACAATGAGGCAATGGAATACAACACCAATGAAGTCCCACTACAATGCACAATGGTGGTGTACCAAGAGCTTGTGGCCGCTCTACAAATGGAAGATCACCTCAAAGCACAAGTGCTTATCCAATGGAAGCAACTCCAAATCAGGATCATATCCGCTCATCCAAATTATATCAAATGGGAATGTTACATAGGGACCAAAACTCTGCGCATAATTTTCCAAGACTTGTCTGAAGATGATAAAGATATTTTTTGCTTGTCTACACATCCCAGGTTTATAGTACTCAGGACGGATGCTTTCATCGCATATGTATGCCTCATGGGTAGTCCTCCCCTCAGGGATATTGCTAGTTTGTTTCCATTGCTACAAAGGCCACACTATTATTTACAAGGCATGACATAATCGACATCCCACCCTTGTAGCTGATAATCCCATCACACCAGCAAAAATAAGTGTCGGAAGATGGCATGGCCTATCTCACATCCAACTTCCCATATCTAACCACTCTCTATGCCAACCTCAGAACCTCACTTACCCTTGCTACTGCTACCACCCTCTTAGCCTTCTCTGAGGTCTGAGCTCCCCAGCCTCTGAGCTCCAGCCTACTAACATCTAATCCCTTCATCGTCTCTTTGCTCATGCCTCTTACCACTTTCAACTAACCCAATAGTCACAAACTTACGAGCCCCTCACACCAAGCTTCTTCCCTTCCCTTGCTAATCCTACCTTTGAGGATTACCAAGCTGCTCAAACCATTTTCCCAATTCCCCTCCCCCCCTTTGATTCCCCTTCCATAACTAACACTCTTACACAACTAACACTCTTCCATATTTCTCCCCCATGTTTCCAGATTCTCTCCCTGCCCATCATCACCTCCGACACTACTTGTGTTGCCATCAGTAGAAAATGACCCCATATATGATTTTGAATATTAGGATCCGAATAATCCAATTTGCACTCCCATGCCAAATTTCAATGATGAATATGATTTTGATGTGATACCACTTCCTAGTAACCCCATCAAGGATTTTTGGAGCAAATATCCTGATATGAAAACTCGAGGTGGATGGAGCCTGCTAGACAACTTCCCTACCAACCTTCATCAGTGTCAAGTTAGAGAAGATTGTGTACGCAAGTTGGATCCCCAACCTGATTGGCGCCGTCCCAAGATCTTTGATGTAATCTTTCTGAAAGAGTACCTATGTGCACCTCCATGTCTTAGAACCCATCCCAACTTCTATGCAGTTCCACGACGTCACAGATGGGAAGCCAACATACACAATTTGGGTGAATATCGCACCATTAATTAGCCAATGATCGAGCCATACTCTGGTGTAGAATGGAATATCCAAGGCATACTGATCCGAGCAGTTCAACAGTATGAGCAAATAATGCGTGACAACATTGACTGCATCCTTCGCTAAAGTGCTATCTTCTACAAAACATTGGAATACATTCTAGAGGCCCCAACCACATCGACCACCATTTCCTCCACTTAGTTTCAATCCCAATGAATGGATCAATGCTCATGGATTACAAGTCAGCTCTATCAAAGAGTCATCTTCTTAGAAGCATGCCACACTCGGGGGGGTCACTATGTATAAACCCTCTATATCACGTGCGTTCAAGGCCTATTTCTAAAATCCCTTATCCGTAAATTTTTCATTAATAAAATGTACCCCTTTTCTATACAAATCTGTAAATTTTTTCCAAAGCTATTTTAAATATTCCCTTATGTATATTTATTTTTGTAAATTTTAGAAATAAAAAATATCCTTCTGTGGAACTCACGTGATAGGGTTACATATGATGAGTGACCCCCCTGAGATGCCACATATCTCTGTTCAAACAAATGGTGGATATAGGCTACTTGGAAATAGAGCAAAAATTATATGGTGCCAAGTCTTTACGATTGGCATGACACAAGTTCCACATCCATTGGATTACACGCATGGCATCCCAACTCCGTGATCACAAGAAGACATAAGCGGAGGATGGGTAATAAAATGGATCTGGGATTATGTTGTCTCTGTGCCAACATGGACGTAGGTGGCACCAAATGTGTGTAGAGAAGCGGCAAAGATCTGCTTGTACTTGCATAATGCTAGGAATAATCTCTCTTAAGAATCCTCAAAATGCAAGTTCTACTTGCAACTTCTACATCCAAGTCCTACATGTGATTCCTACATGCATGTTCTACATGCAAATCCTACATGTGATTCCTACATGCATGTTCTACATACGAGTTCTACATGCAACTCCTACATGCAACTTTTACATGCTAGTTCTACATGTAGAGAGAGAATGTCTTACAATTCCTACATGCAGAGAGAGAAGCTCTCCGACTTGTATAAATACCCCATAATCAAATGAATCCCACACTCTTTGGGGCATTATGTTGAGTTCTTCTTTGGTATTCCAAGCAATTGTCTCCAAGTGTCTATGCTTCCTTGCACTCCACGTTCAAAATCATGTCCTAACATTGCAACTCCTCCTCCCCTCTCCTCCAACCTTGCAACCCATCCTCTCCTCTTTGCCCTCCTCCTCCCTTCCGCTCCTCCCTTCTCCTCCTCCCTCCTCCTCCCTTTTCCTCCTCCCTTCTCCTTCTCCCTCCTCCTCCCTTATCCTCTCTTCTTCTCCTCCCTTCTCCTCTCTCTCCTCCCCCCCATGCTCTTACACCTTCTTCCTCTCCCACTCCTATGCTCCCCCTAAACCCTTAGTCCCTCAACCCTTGACCTCCATGATCTACGAGGGAGAGAGTTCTCCACCATGTACCTCAGGGGGGTCACTATGTATAAACCCTCTATATCACGTGCGTTCAAGGCCTATATTTAAAATCCCTTATCTGTAAAAATTCTCATTAATAAAATGTACCCCTTTTCTATACAAATCTGTAAATTTTTTCCAAAACTATTTTAAATAGTCCCTTATGTATATTTATTTCTGTAAATTTTAGGAATAAAAAATATCCTTCTGTTGAACTCACGTGATAGGGTTACATATGATGAGTGACCCCCCCGAGCCATGTACTCTACCCTGAACCTTGGATCTCCCTCTAACCCTTAAATTTATCTTAAACCCTTCAACCCCCAATGAAGGCAAAAGCCTTCATTACCCTAACCATGAGGATGCACGTTCCTTTCACACATGCATGCACTATGTTTTCTTACCAGACTTAAGCCTACATCTCTCACCAAAATACGACCCGAGGTCCTAAGCTACACTTATACTACAAACGACAACACCAAAATATCTATAGGTGACAAAAAGCCTCACAACCCTGCATACTGAGAATACCCGACTCTTCCTATGGAAGCCATCTAAAAGAGCCAAAATCAACTAACCCCATTCCATGCAATTCCACATGCCAACTTTTCAGTCGATATGCTTCTACCATCTCTTGTATCAGAGAAGGATGCTTTGGATGTCGATAATCAGGAGAAGGGGAGACTATTTTTAATGTTTCTATCTCTTGGAAAAAGAGGTGGAGTCTTTTGGGAAACTTCAAATGATGGACCATCACCCCTATGCATAATTGCAACCATCATGGGTTGCAAGATTTGGATGCTAGTGTCACCATCATAACTTTGGTCATGCCGCAATACTATACCATGCAACCAATGCCTTTTCAATGACACCCCTGAATGCATATTTCAAACTAGCAACAAGGAATGCATCCCGTTGTGCATTTGTGATAAACATGGCAAATGTTGCTCTTGGTTGTCTTGCCATAGGGCTTTGTATCATAGTTCGTATAAGCTGAACAATCCCCAACATTGACAAATCCTATAGTTCATCAAAGAAAAATACAGATGGGTTATCCCAAGGTTCACTGCCCATTGTGGCCATAAATCTTTCAGTATCTACTCCCTTGACAATAACATAATTTGAATTATCCTTTGACAAACCAATGTCATTGGAGAACGTGAAAGACAATAGTTAACATAATTTGAGTTATTCTTTGACAAACCAGTGTCATAGGAGAACGTGAAAGACTCATTAAGGACTTGAAGTTGCATCTTGTTTTTCATGGCATTTCACTTTATATGTGCATACATCAGCTTCACACAAATAGGCATCTTAGCTCGAAGCTCCTTTGTTGGTGTTGCATCTGAGAGTGCTCTCAACGGAAGCAAGAACGGAAGAAGGAGAGAGAGAGATAGACTCGGGGGAGTCATTATGTATAAACCCTCTATATCACGTGCGTTCAAGGCCTATATTTAAAATCCCTTATCTGTAAGTTTTTTCATTAATAAAATGTACCCCTTTTCTATACAAATCTGTAAATTTTTTCCAAAACTATTTTAAATAGTCCCTTATGTATATTTATTTCTGTAAATTTTAGGAATAAAAAATTTCCTTCTGTCGAACTCACGTGATAGGGTTACATATGATGAGTGACCCCCCCGAGGAGATAGAGAGCCACACAAGTTTGGTGGGTGCAGAACCACCCTAATCTTCTTTTTCATTCATTTATATATGTGTTTGAGTATTGTACATAACCGGGGTTAAGGCACAGTGACCTTTAACCCCCACAACCTCCCACTTAAAGGACAATGTGCCTTTAAGAGAGAACAACTAGTGAGCATACTATCCAATGCCCATCAATACACGACAATACTCAAACCGCTGACTAGGTAGACTCTTCGTCATCATATCTGCAAGGTTATCATCTGTATGAACCTTAACAAGCTCTATGCGCTTGTCCTCAAGTACCTCCCTGATGAAATGGTACCTGACCTCAATGTGTTTGGTCTTTGCATGAAAGACCGGATTCCGTGCTAGCTGAATAGCACTCATGGAATCACTATGCAATGTCGGTACACCTGTATGAATCCCCAAATCTCCCACTAGCTGATCAAGCCATATAGCCTCCTTGCAACCCTTTGTGGCTGCAACATACTCAGCCTCTGTGGTAGACAAAGCAACGCACTTTTGTGCGCGAGACATCCACGACACTGCACCACCTGCAAAGGTGAACACATAACCAGAAGTGGATCTCCTACTATCCACATGCCCTGCATAGTCTGAATCTGTGTACCCAAGTACACGCATGTCTCCTTTACCAAAGCAGATGCACATCTCCTTGGTACCCTTCATGTACCTCATGATGCACTTAACTGCCTCCCAATGCCTCTTTCCTGGATTAGCCATATACCGGCTAACAACTCCCACTGCAAATGCAATGTCTGGTCTAGTAGCTATCATAGCATACATAAGACTCCCAACTGCTGATGCATAAGGAACCTTGGCCATCATGGCCCTCTCCTCATCTGATTTGGGACTATCTGTATGACTCAGTTTCACATATGGAGGCAATGGAGTACTCACTGCCTTCCCCCCCTCCATATTGAAACGTTGCAATACTTTTGTAACATACTCTTTTTGTGAAAGCCAAAGGAGTTTCCTACTCCGATCAC
Source organism: Dipteris shenzhenensis (assembly GCF_047967505.1). Classification (NCBI taxonomy): domain Eukaryota; kingdom Viridiplantae; phylum Streptophyta; class Polypodiopsida; order Gleicheniales; family Dipteridaceae; genus Dipteris; species Dipteris shenzhenensis. Next base: position 11,328,797 of record NC_141606.1, read on the forward strand.
ACGTGATGCACATACCAAGAATATGACCTGCAAGTCCCAAATCCTTCATATCAAAGGCCTCATGCAACTTGGCCTTTAATGCATCTAGCTCATAAGTATTCTTGCTAGCCAATAGCATATCATCCACATATAGTGCCAAGATTATTAGGCTATTATCCTTAGCCCTTTTAGTGTAGAGGCAGTGATCAATTTCACTCCTTCTAAAACCCTGGGACCAAATGAAAGCATCAAACTTCTGATACCATTCTCTAGGTGCTTGCTTAAGACCATAGAGACTCTTCTTTAGCTTGCAAACTAAATGCTCTTTGCCCTTTTCTTCAAAGCCTTCCGGCTGCACCATGTAAATTTCCTCATGCAAATCCCCATGCAAGAAAGCTGTCTTGACATCCATTTGCATAAGCTCCATATCCTCTACTCCCACTAGTCCAAGCATGCATCTAAGTGTGGTCATCTTCACAACCGGAGATAATATCTCATCAAAGTCCACACCCTTCTCTTGCTTGAACCCTTTAGCAACCAAACGGGCCTTGTACCTAGGCACATCATCACCTGTGACCTTCATTTTGTAGACCCATTTACATGGCAATGCTTTCTTTCCATGTGGCAAAGAAACCAAGTCCCAAGTCTTATTCTTCATAAGTGAACTCATCTCTGATTGCATAGCATACTCCCACTTGCGTTGATCCTCACGCATCATAGCCTCTCTGTAGCAAGAAGGCTCCCCGCAATCAGTAAGCATCACATAGTCTACCCCTGGAACAAACCTATCAGGCGGTCTAGACACTTTAGATGATCTTCTTGTTGAGATATCGAGCTCCACTCGCGATATGCCAGGGTGACCGTTGTGTATTTATGTCACCGACTTGTTAGCTGGAGATGCGGTTGGTACACCACCCATGAATAATAGCTAGATGATAGCTATCCTTATCTACTCTAGTTTGTGGCTCAGTTAGTATGCCACCTTAGCTAGTTGAGTTTGATTTGAGACCCACATATAGGGTTCTTCTATTTCTTTGTACAAGAGTTCTTTTGGCTTTCACAACTAAGAAGAGGAAAACTGTTTTCAGCCTCCACCTTTGTGTGTATTCCCCCATTGTGCATGTGAGAAAGCCGCAAGTGAGACTCCTTCCCTCTCTCCCACAATCTTCACACTTCTCAAGGGCATTTCAGCTTGCTGTCCCACCTACATATCAGCCACATTTGGCTCATCATTTCCACCAATAGATGATCCATCATCTACCCTTGATTGTATACCTGTGGGAGTACTTGGTGGTACCATTTCTTGCACATTTGGTGCATGGACAGCTTGCTGTCTATCAACATAGGCAGGTGGATTCACATCCTGGAAAGTGATTCTCCTCATTTCCACATCCCTCATGGGTGCCTTATGCATCTTCTTCTCATTGAAGACCACATCATGGCTGCGTATGATCTTCTTTGCTTCTGGATCCCAGAGACGATAGCCCATCTCTCCACTTTCACCATAACCTAGAAAGATGCATTTCCTAGACTTAGGATCTAGCTTCTTTCCAAGCTCTTTTGGCACATGTGCATATGCCTCACACCCAAATATACGCAAATGAGAGTAAGAGGGCTTCTTGCCACTCCATGCCTCTTTAGGAATACCACCATCCAAACTCTTACTAGGTGATCTATTGATCACATGCACTGCAGTCTTCATTGCCTCAGCCCAAAAACCACCAGAAAGACTTGCATTGGAAAGCATGCATTGCAACCTTTCTTGAATGGTACGGTTCATCTTTTCTGCAACTGGATTTTGCTCTGGAGTACGAGGGGATGTAAGCTCCCTCTTAATCCCACGAGTATCATAGAAATGCTGAAAGTCATGAGAGAGATACTCTCCACCATTGTCAGTCCGTAGGCATTTAAGCGTTCTACCTGACTGATTCTCAACCAAGGCCAGCCATTCCTGAAATACCTGGAACACATCACTCTTCCGCGCTATAGCATAAGCCCACACTTTCCTAGTTGCATCATCAATGAATGTCACATAGTATTCAGCCCCGCCTAATGACCGTGTAGGCATGGGACCGCATACATCTGAATGCACCAAATCAAGCATTTCAAACTCTTTCTTTCCCCTTCTTTTATGGGCTGATTTAGTCTGCTTTCCATAGAGACAATGCTCACAAAATTCAAAATCAGAGAAACTCAAATGCGGTACATAACCCAAACGGCATAAGAGTTTCATTCCATTCTGGCTCATGTGCCCCAACCTGCAATGCCACAAAGAAGTGCTTGGCTGCTCGGTTATTGCAACAACATGATCAAATACCCCTGATACATGTAAGGGATACAAAGTCCCACACTTGGCACCCCTAGCCAAAAGCATAGAGCCCTTTTGAATTTTCCAACTTTGAAAGCCAAAAGTGGTGTGAAAACCAGCATCATCTAGCTGACCCACTGAAATAAGACTCTTGGTCAACTTAGGCACATGTCTCACATGTTTCAAAACAAATGCAGACCCATTTGCAAAAGAAAACTTTATGTCACCTGCTCCCACTATGTCACATGCATAGTCATTTCCAAGATGCACACAACCTGTCTTTCCACTATCATAAGTGGAGAACCATTCCCTATGGGGAGTAACATGGAATGAAGCACCAGAATCCAAAATCCAATCCTGGGAATATGCATCATCTGAAGTGGTAAGCAACTCTGCAGATAAACTAGACATGAAGAGAACATCATTGTCACTATCATGTGTGACTGCATTGATCTCCTCGATCTTCACTTTTCCTTTGTCCTCCCTTGGACTCTCTTCTTTTTGATTTGCACCCCAATTTGCATTTTTTTTCTTATCCTTTTGCTCTCTTTTCAGCTTGTAGCAATCCTTTTTCATATGGCCCTTCTTGCCACAATGGTAACACTCAATGTTCCGTGCCCTGGATTTGCTACGAGACTTCCCTCTTTCTTGGGACTTCCCCCTGAACTGTGATCTGCCCCTTTGCACATTTAAGGCTTCATCCCGCTTGTTGCCATCCATAGACTTCCGTCTAATCTCCTCGGCCAACAAGCTACCCACAACATCATCAAATTTCAGTACTCCACCAGGTGCAGAGTTACTGACAGCTGTACGGAAGGTATCCCATGAGGATAGCAATGAACATAAGAGAAATATTGCCTTAGTCTCCGCATCAAAATTCATTTTCTGAGCCTGAAGCCTGGCTGAAAATAATATTGAATTCATTCAAGTGAGAAGCAATGGAGACCCCTTCCTTCATCTGCAGCTCAAACAACCTCTTCATGAGGTAAACTTTATTAGAGGCAGTTTCCTTCTCATAAGTGGCACACAGTTTCTTCCACAAATCTTCAGTAGTCTGCTCATTTACTACTGTGAAATAAACTAACTCTGCAAGATGATGTCTAATAGTAGACTTTGCTAATGCATCCAACTCATTCCAATCATCCTCAGACATATTTGCAGGCTTAGCTTCAATCCCTGCCAAGGGTTTAATCTGCTTCTTTTGAATAAGCACATCCCTTATTTGTTCTTTCCACAAAGAAAAGTTTGTCCCATCAAACTTTTTAATGTTGAAAAACTCCTTTTCAGGCATGGAAGAGGAAGCCATGATGCAAATGAAACAAAATCCCAAATGCTAGTCCTTGCAAGAGAGAATCACACCAAATACCAGGTGCACCCAAATGTGTATGCCACAATAGACTGAAATATCACAAAAGACTCAAAGCTCAAAGCATCAAAAGATGCATCTGACTCATGTGCATATACTATGCATCCATATGAGCAAATCTGGCCCAAAAGAAAATGCCAATAAGTGCCAAATGACTCAAGCATAAACACCATCCACTGGCATATGCATCAATTATATCTCATCCAAGAGAGCATAGCACTATCAGTGCATCACCAACAATGTGTCAAAGCTATCCCTCAGCATAAAATAGCATCCATGTGCAAAGCGTCCATAAAAAATAGCATCCCACAAGGTAATTTGGGCCTATCAGCGCATCCAACAAGGACCGAAATGCATCCAAATGGCCTATAAATCATCCATTGCAACCCAATGCATACCACGAATGAGCGCACACTGCTCAAACTGCAACCAGAGTGATCTGCATAAGGTATGCTCAAGAAATCATAGTCCCACGGTAATGAGCACTACTGAAAATAGAACCTGAGATGCTTCAAAACATGGGCGCCATTGCATAATCGGACTCAGCAAGAAAATCTGCAAATATCTCTCTTCTGCCAGAACTCCAAAATCCCAACCGATGAGTGAGAAATGGGAGTCAACACTTATCCACTGCCATGTGGCATAAATCTAAGGTTTCAAAACCTTAGAATGAAAAATGCATAACAGAGAGACAAAATCGAATACACAGAGATCTATAACTCTGAAAATCCTCCACCGAATTGTGCAAGAACTGACAGGTAGGGGTTTTTGGGCCTCCGGAACGCAATGGGACAGACGGTTTTGGAAACCGTGGTCTCAATCACTGGGTCCAACACACGGACTGAAAAACGTTTTTTGGAAACAGAGTTGTTTGTAAACTCCACCGGAGTGCGAATGATGAGCAACATAGAAGTTTTAGGACCTCCTGAGTCCATCGGAACTGACAGATCTGCAAATGGTTTCTCCAAACTTGAGTTCCAACACCCGGGCAAAAAACGCAGGAACTGACACAGTGACTCAGAAATCCAATGAAATGATCCCAGATTCAGGAATGAAGGTGTTTCCAGGCTCCTAAAGTAATGTGGACACCAAAAGCAAGCAATAGTTGCCTCTACAAGTCAATACGGAGTCTCTGTCATCGAACGGAACAGGAAAAGCTCAAAAAACGACTTTTTCTTTGAAAGCTCTTAACAGGCTCTCAAAACCACTTCGCAAAGCCAAAGTGATTTTCCAAAGGTTCCTCCAAGGTCTCTGCACACTTGGATGCAAGTAAAGTCACCCACAAAGCTTCCCACAGAGCTTCTCCTTCCTCCCACAGAGCTGCTGAGCTTCCAGCATTCATGCACGCTCAGCTAGATCATTCGGGCTCTGATACCAGTTGAGAGTGCTCTCAACGGAAGCAAGAACGGAAGAAGGAGAGAGAGAGATAGAGAGCCACACAAGTTTGGTGGGTGCAGAACCACCCTAATCTTCTTTTTCATTCATTTATATATGTGTTTGAGTATTGAACATAATCGAAGTTAAGGCACAGTGACCTTTAAGCCCCAGAGCATCTTTATCCCATGATTTTATCCATCGTGTTGTCTCTACGCCAACATGGACATAGGTAGAACAGAATGTGTATGTAGAGTAGGCAAAGCTCCACTTGTACTTGCATAAGCCTAGAAATAATCCCTCTTAGAAATCCAACTTGCATGTTCTACATGCAAGTTCTACATGCGAGTTCTACATGCAACTTCTACATGCGAGTTCTACATGCAACTCCTACATGCGAGTTCTACATGCAACTCCTACATGCGAGTTCTACATGCAACTCCTACATGAAAGTTCTACATGCGAGTTCTACATGCAACTCCTACATGCGAGTTCTACATGCAACTCCTACATGCGAGTTCTACATGCAAGTTCTACATGCAACTCCTACATGCAACTCCTACATGCGAGTTCTAATGCAACTCCTATATGCGAGTTCTACATGCAACTCCTACATGCAACTCCTACATGCAAGTTCTACATGCAACTTCTATATGTAGAGAGAGAATGTCTTACAATTCCTACATGTAGAGAGAGAAGCTCTCCAACTTGTATAAATACCCCATAATGGAATGAAGCCCACACTCTTTGGGTCATTGTGTTGAGTTCCACTTTGGTATTTCAAGCAATTGTCTCAAGTGTCCATACTTCCTTGCACTCCATGTCCAAAAGCATGTCCTAACCTTGCAACTCCTCCTCCTCTCTCCTCCAACCTTGCAACCCATCCTCTTCCTCTCCTCATCCCTCCTCATCCTCCCTTCTCTGTTGAGATATTGAGCTTTACTCGTGATATGCCAAGGTGACCGTTGTTCATTTATGTCACCGACTTGTTAGCTACAGATGCGGTTGGTACACTGCCCATGAATAATAGCTGGATGACAGCTATCTTTATGTACTCTAGTTAGTGGCTCAGTTAGTATGCCACCTTAGTTAGCTGAGTTTGGTTTGAGACCCACATATAGGGTTCACCTATTCTTTTGTACATAGAGTTCTTTTGGCTTTCACAACTAAGAAGAGGAAAACTGTTTTCAGCCTCCACCTTTGTGTATATTTCCCCTATTGTGTATGTGAGAAAGCTGCAAGTGAGACTCCTTCCTTCTCTCCCACTCTCTTCACATGGTATCATAGCTCGGTTCGTGGTAAGGAGCTCAAGAAAGCAAACCAAGTTCGCAGTGTCCTAGTAAGAGGATGTGTTGCTTTCCTCTTTTTTTCGAGTTTGGGAGCAAATCTCTGTAGGTAGCACAACCGGGAACTACAAGAGTGCACTGTCTCAGATTGGGACGCCCTTTGCGGTGTGGTGAGAGGGTAGTACATGCTATGGGAAAGAAGGCCTTGGTCAAATTTTGGGGCCATTTCAGGGCCCGTTTTGGTGGTGGAAGTTTTTCGCAGGCACTCAGGAAAGTGCCCTGTTTTTTGCTGTGCGACCATAGTTTTGCAGGTCGGTGAAAAGTTATCGCAGAAATTACATCGTATGCCTGTGCGCAGAGATATTAGGAGTGATAGAATCATTCTTATTGCATGTTGATGCATAATTGTCACTAGTAAGTGACTGTGTGGTCAAATACCACTCTCGTCAGTTTTGCAGATTTGTCCTTGTGAGGCAAAAGTTGTGTTTTTTTTGTAGTGACATAATATTTTGCAGTGTTTTGTAATGGCGTCTGATGCTCTTTCATAGATTGTCATTGAAAAGCTTGACAAGAACAACTTCCAGGCATGGAAGTCTAGAATGACGAATTTTCTTAAGGGAAAAGGCTATTGGGAGTTCATTACTGGTGGAGCTGAACAAGAACCAGTTATTCCTAATGTTCCCAATCAACAAGAGTTGCAGGCATTTAAAGGCTAGCATGAGAGAGCCAGAAAAGTTATGTACTAGATGTCTATCAGTATTTCAGATTCTATGATTGTGCATATTCAGGATGCAAGCATGTCGAAGGAGGCATGGGATACCTTCACAAAAATGTATAGCACAAATACATAAGCCAGGAAAATGCAGCTCAAGCAGGAGTTGCATAATGTGAAGAGATAAAATATGAGCATCAATGACTACCACATGAAGGTGAAGAAGATTGTAGATGCACTTGATTCTATTGGGTCACCAGTGGAAGATGATGATTTAGTTTCTATGACCTTGAATGGTCTAGGAAAGGATTATGCACAATTCCAGACATCCATTTCCGTCCGTGAGAATTTTCCTGATTTTGAGGAGTTGATTGCTCTTTTAATTTCTGAAGAGCAGAGAAATGGTGGTGCATCTTCTTCAGGAGGAACTTCAAAAGAAGCTATCTTCTACTCAAATGTTGGAAGAGGTAGAGGCAGAGGTAGAGCAGGCCGATTTAGAGGCCATTGTAGAAATCAGAATATGTAGCAAATTCAAGAAAACCAGTCCTATGGAGGAGGACGTGGTAACTTTAGAGGCAGGGGGGGACAAAGAGGTTGTGGTGGATGGCAGAGAGGCCAAAATGCAAACAACAATGTTGAATGCTACTACTGTGGTAAAATGGATCATATGGTTAAAGACTGCTATAAAAAGCAAAAGGACATCATGACTGAAAAATTACAGCAAGGCAATTATGCATCCTCTAGTAGACAGGGTGATGACAGAAATGAGCATCTGTTTATGGTGCAGCACATGACCAATTCTATGACAAGTGCAGAAGAAAGCAATGATGTGTGGTATGTTGACTCAAGTGCATCAAACCACATAACAGGTCATGCAGAATGGATGCAGGACGTAAGGAAAATGGAAAGACTAGGATTTGTGGAGACTAGTGATGATACTGCACATCCTATTGTGCAAATTGCTAAAATTTCTTTGTCTATGCAGGATGGAAAAAAGAAATACCTGTTTGATGTATTTCATCTTCTCAATATCACCAAGAACTTGGTTTTTGTTGGTCAAATGGTTGAGCAGGGCTTGTAGGTCAGATTTAATCCTCATGGATGCTTTGTTGAGGATATGAAAAATAAAGGTTGCTTTATACCAAAGGGAAGAAGAAGGGTCGGATGTTTACATTGGATGCGAACATGCCTGAATTGAGAGCAGCAATGTTTCCACATGGGACTGGTGTAGTTGCAGATATTGATATCTAGCATAAACGCATTGGTCATGGTAATGTACAATGACTTAAATTAATGCAGGCCTAAAGTATTGTTGCAGGATTGCCTAAGTTCAAGGTTGCAGAAATGCATAAGGTATGTGAAGCCTGTCAATTTGTAAAATAGGCAAGGAAACCATTTCCTAGACATGTTTAAGAGAGTAAGAGGCCATTGGAATTAATCCACTCTGATGTGTGGACTACTAAAGCTGCATCTATTGGAGGCTGTCATTATTTTGTCACTTTTATTGATGACTATAGCAAAAAAGTTTGGGTGTATTTTATGAAAAAGAAAAGTGAAGTGTTTGGGCATTTCAAAGTTTTTAAAGCTATGGTTGAAAAAGAAACAGGCCTACAAATAAAATTCCTAAGGTCAGATGGAGGGGGAGAGTACCTCTCAAATGAGTTTGCAAGTTTCCTCCAGGAGCATGACATAAAGAAGCAATATTCATGCAGTCATACCCCACAGCAAAATGGACTTGCAGAAAGGAAAAACAGGCATATTGGAGAGGTATCTCGTGCCATACTCAACGAAAAAGACTTGCTGGATTATTATTGGCCTGAAGCAGTTGCTACAACAATCTACATAATGAACAGGACTCCCACTGCAGCAATACATGGCATGATGCCAGAGGAGAGGTATACTTGTAGGAAACTAGATATTTCTCATTTGAAATTTTGGTTGCATTGCCTATGTTCATGTGCCAGATGAGTTGAGATCCAAGTTGGATCCAAAAGCTGAGAAGTGCATCTTTATTGGTTATTCTCTATAGCAGAAAGGGTATAGATGCTATAACTCTTCTACTCGTAAGTTTATAGTGAGCAGAGATGATGTTTTTGATGAGATGAGCAGCTGATATAAACCAGTAAATGTGTTTGATGATGTAGATGCACAAAATGGTAATGCTGCACAGAATTCACAGTAGCAATCACAAAATATTGGTGGACCTATAGTGTCCTCTAGCAGTGGTTCACATACTTCGCCATGGATAGGCAGATTGAGATCATGAGGATCTCCTCAAAGCAATGCAGATAGTGGTATGCAAGTATCACAAAAAGGAAAAGAGAAAGTAGATCAGCCCATGGTTGATGTGAATGCAGGTCACTCTTATGTGGATGGTGAATCCAGTGGCTTAGAACAGAGCCTTGATGATGAGTTGGGTATTCCTTCTGTTGTTACACCTTGAGTAAGGAAGATAAGGGATGTTTTTAGAGCAGTTGGTAGTGATCCTATTTTGCACAGGTCTACCAGAGCTAGGTGTCCTGTGGATAGGCTAAAATATGATGGATTTATAGCCATTCACTATGCCTATATGGTCAAAGTGATACATGAACCAGAACCCACTTCTTTTGAGCAAGCCATGGGAAAAGAAAAATGGGAGAAAGCCATGGATGAAGAAATGGATGCCTTGGAAGCAAATGCTACATGGGAATTGGTGCCTTTGCCTAAAGACAAGAATGCAATTGGCTACAAGTGGGTTTATAAGGTGAAGCACAATGCAGATGGTTCTGTGAACAGATACAAGGCAAGATTAGTTGTCAAGGGGTATGCACAGACATATGGCATTGATTATGAAGAAACATTCAGTCTAGTTGCAAGGATGGCAACCATAAGAGCAGTCATTGCTATGGCTGCATCAAAGGGATGGTCTTTACATCAGATAGATGTAAAGAATGCTTTCTTGCATGGTGATTTGCAATAAGAGGACTATATGGAGCAGCCACCAGGTTATATTCATGCTGTTCATCCTGAGTTTGTTTGCAGGTTGAAGAAAGCCTTGTATGGCTTGAAGCAAGCACCCAGAGCATGGTCTGACAAGATAAGACAATATCTTGTCACTACTAGTTTTCAGATTTCCAAGGCAGATTTCTCACTTTATGTGAGAAAAATAGAGAAAGGCATTATGCTGCTTGTCATTTATGTTGATGATTTGATCATCAAAGGTGATAGTGATGAAGATATCCTTCATGTGAAAATGCTATTGAAGTAGAAGTTTGAGATGAAGGATTTGGGAGAGCTGCGTTACTTCTTGGGCATTGAGATCTCGGGGGGGTCACTCATCATATGTAACCCTATCACGTGAGTTCAACAGAAGGATATTTTTTATTTCTAAAATTTACAGAAATAAATATACATAAGGGACTATTTAAAATACATTTGGAAAAAATTTACAGATTTGTATAAAAAAGGGGTACATTTTATTAATAAAAAAATTTACAGATAAGGGATTTTGAATATAGGCCTTGAACGCACGTGATATAGAGGGTTTATACATAGTGACCCCCCTGAGATTGAGATGATTAGATCCACAAGTGGGATATGGCTCTTGCAGAGGCAGTATGGACTGGACATGCTGTCCAAATATGGGATGACAGGTTGTAAGCCTATTTCAGTTCCTTTGGAGTAGAATGTGAAGTTGAGCGCAGATGCAAGTGAGCTTCTGGAAGACCCTACTATGTACAGACGCATAGTAGGAAGTTTGATTTATATTACTATTACCAGGCCAGATTTGAGCTATGCTATTGGGTTGGTAAGTCAGTTTATGCAAGCTCCAAGGAAACCGCATTTGGATGTAGCTAGATGTATACTGAGGTATGTGAAGTCCACATTGTAGTATGGACTATTTTATGAGATTGGGGTTCAGATACAATTGCATGGATAAACTGATGCCAATTGGGCTGGTAGTATTTCTGATATGTGAATATGTGTTCTCTTTTGGGAGTGCTGCAGTCACTTGCAGGAGCAAGAAACAACCTACAATTGCCTTGTCGAGCACAGAGGCTGAGTACAGGGGTTCAGCAATGGCTGCATGTGAGGAATCTTGGTTGCATAAGCTACTTTATGATATGCATAAGTCTACAGATGGGCCAGTTGTCATTTATTGTGACAACATGAGTAGTATATACTTGTCAAATAACCCAGTTTATCATGCTAGAACAAGGCACATTGAGGTGCATTATCACTATGTGTGGGAGAAGGTTCTAGCAGGTTTTATTGATCTAGTTTATGTTAGCACAGAGGATCAGGTAGTTGACATATTCAAGAAGGCATTGGGTGCAGAGAATCTACATGCATACGGAAAGACACATCATACAACATTGAATCGTCACTTGCAAGCTTCTTGAATGACATTGTATGTTGCATGATATAACTAGGAGGAGTTGGTATTTTGGCCCGCCTTGCATCCTCATATAAGTTTCTTGCAAACTTATCATCTAGATTTCTTTGACTGGTAAACAAAGTAGTTTGATTGATGTGTATTGTCTGCATTGAACACTGTGACAATCCCCATATATACCCTTCATCACCATCTGAGTGTAGATCAACATTTATAAAAGTATCGGCAAGTAGTGATTCTATAAGCTTGGCTTCTTCAACTTCTTCATCCTCGCTGTCATTGTCATCATCATCCAACCTCTCACCACGTTGCAATTGGGTTACTTTTGGGTCAACTAATTCTGCTCGAGGCCTTTTTTCTCCTCTTTGAGGTTCAACTGTAGCTTCACACGAGCGTCAAAATTTGACGGTGTCTTTTTCTTTTTGTTGTTCATTTTGCCGTCTGCACCTGTTGCTCGATTGGATAGATGGGACCGAAGGTGAAGGTTGTACAAGACCTTGAGAAGATCCAACTGTACCACCATCTTGACCATCCTGAGTATATGTAGTAATGCATCCCATATAGCCTTAAGAGAACTCAAGGAATCACCTATATATGGATACTTTGCAGAATTCAGCACTTCTCATAAGAAGAGTTTGTCCTCAACTTTAGTACATGCTGGCCCTTCATGTTGTCATTACATATGGCTATCATGAAGTCCTCGTGTGGAAATACATTCAACTTCAAGATAGCTCCGACACTTCCAATTGCTTGGCTAGAAAATTTGGGACTTGTCACCTTCACTGAAGTGATAACAAGGTGGTAGGTCTTTGGCTTCTCCATCATAAAACTCTCCATCCCAAGAATTGGGATGAGTTTCATGCAGCATGGTAAGAATATGGATGAGTTTCTGTGATGGGTGGTGTCCATCAACAAGGCTAGAAGATTGGATTGTAGTTTGTCTAAAACATTTGAACCATGATGGGCATTGCCTAGTGCAATGACCCCTAGACCAACAAGTCACCGTACATCTCTTTGGGAAAAAAAACAAATCATGCTAGAGGTGCATCTAAATGCTTTTCTACTTGCATGTGAAAGTTTGACATGTTTGTGTACAAATTGATATTTGGTCACATCCTTCACTTTGCTCTAATACGACCACAAATCCACTCGATGAAGATTGCAATAGGAATCTCTTAGAGGTCAAAGAGGCATGCAGTCCTCACTTGGCTTTTGGATGCTATCTTACAACATAGATGCATTCCCAAGATTTTGGCATAGTTGTATTGCAAAGCTTTTGCAATATTCTATCATATACATACAATATACATGTATGTATATGTGTGTGTGTGTGTGTGCATGCGTGTGTGCATGTGTCTGTGTGTGTGCATGTATTTTCACAACCAGACACACACACACACATGTGCACATGCACACACGCTCTTCCTCTTCCTCTCCCTATCTCCCTCTCCATCTCTTTTTGTCTCTCTCTCTCTCCCTTTCTCTCGTAGTCTTTGTGAACCCCTTCCTCTCCCTCTCTCCCTCTCTCTCTCTCTCTCTCTCTCATCTCTCTCTATCACTCTCTTTCTATCTCCATCTCTAGCCTCTCCCTCTCCCCCTTTGTCTATCTCTATCTCTCCCTCTCCCTCTCCCTCTCCCTATCTCCCTCTCCCTTTTTGTCTCTCTCCCTCTCTTTCTCTCCCTATCTTTATGAACCCCTTCCTCTCCCTCTCCCCTGTGCCCATCTCCATCTCTCCCTCTCCCTCTCCTTCTCCTTCTCTTTATATCTCCCTATATCTCTCTCCCTTTCCCTCTACCTCTCCCTCTCCTCTCCCTCTCCCTCTCTTTATGTCTCTCTTCCTCTTTTCCTATCCTTGTGTTTATGAACCCCTTCCTCTCTATACACATAAGACACATACATAAAAATCCACACATATTTAAAATTACAAAGATTTATAAATTTGTCCTTTATACACCATAGAGAATTCACAGCTTTATACTATGAACCAAATACTTTTAAAGTTTTCCAAAAAATTATACAATGAAGTGAGTTTATTAGGGTTTCCTTGAAAAGAAATGTGAATCGGTTCCAAACAAAGAGGACTTGAGAGAGGTGGAAGTGAGTAGCATTATTCATTTCTAGAAATTTATGACTGTAAGACTACAAAAAATCATGGAAATGATGTTGAACAATGTATCACAATATGTGATAGTAGCCCCATATATATTAAATATTATTTAGGGAGACGATCCATTCTTGCCATCATGTATCTATTATTTCAAGAGTATGTGCTCCATATGTGGGGGACCACAATTCTTACAAAGGATGTTTGTCTTATGATATCCCTATATCTAACTTTGCAATTGTTAAGTCTAAAATAGTAGTCCGAGGGAGGGCTTGCTGTTGCCAAATGCATTTCTTCTCTAATGAACCGCATGGTCCACTCCTCTTCCAATTCCAACATTATATTAATCTATCCTTGCTGAGAAATAAATACTTCAATAATGGGACTGTGAGTCACATTATGAAAATCATCACCCAGTGCTTCCCATTGCAGATTTTTCCATCAACCTTCTATATGTGAAAGACATGTAAAGATTTTTCCTTCCAATGAAATACTAACAAAAATTGGAATCTATCAATACATACTATCTTGCAAGATTATCATTTTTATACAAACAAGAATCATGAGACCTGCTTACTGAAGTGTCACATCTGAAGTGTCCAGTCGACATTGTATCAAGTCTCCACTCTATGACATGTTCTCGTTGTCCATCCATTGTCAAATAATCCAGACAGCCAATCATGTTCTAAGCTCTTGCAAGTATATGATATCTTTGTTTTTCTAAATTGCCTACAACCAGCAAAGAAATCAACAAAACATGGGAATGGAAGAAACTACCTTAGCCTATCATTTCTTCCACCAGTAGTTGTCTTGATAGCATTTCCTCGAGGGGTTCACCTCACAAAATTTTAGAGTACCATGTGCATTCAAAAGGAGGGGTATTTTAGTTCCACTTTTAGGGAAATTTTAATAGGATCACAATAACACGAGGGCTTTTTAAATTCAACTTTAGAAAAAAATCTGTTAGCTCACAAGTAAATAGGGGTGGTTTTATTGGAGGGAAAATTTTAGTTGAGGGGTTTTTTAAATATCCCTTGAACACACATGATACCTAGGGTTTCTTAGTAGTGCACCCCCCAAGAGAATTTCTCACATCATTGAACATACTATTTCTATATGATTCATTGATCTCTATGCTTGGAAGTGGCCACTCTGGACTGTCAAAAGAAGGCAAGGGAAGCGATTCTAATCTTCCATACTAGCCTTCTTAATCAAGAACTATGAACATTGAGTCATAAAATAAGGTCTTGTCCTTCAATTCTGATGGTGTGTGACCTTCGTACTGAAGACTCCCGATTTGAGAATGGAAGACATGCAACACCCCAATAATGCATGCTGCAAGCTCCCATTCTTTGTAAGTAGATGGATACAAATTTGTAAAACAAATGCAAGGCATAAGATAGACACCAAACAAATGCAAATACTTTGAAGCATGACACTAGTATACTTTGGAATACTTGCAATTGGGCGTGGGATATGAAAGGCCTACATGTGGATGCACATATATGTCTGTGTGGGTAAAGACATGTTGAATATATACCTGCATTACTGTTTGGCTACTGGAAGATATCTGAAAATCCATTATCCTTTCTTCCAATGTTTGGATATGTCCATTTCATCCTTCCGAGCCACTTTATAGCACCCACGATTAGTAGGTTGCATTGTTATCCATGAATATTTTTTGGTAGAGTTGAGGAATCCATTCTTCATGCTCATCCTTGACGTTCTTTGGTATAAGACATTGTAACTTACCTCGATATCTCTCATTTACCATCTCCA
This sequence comes from Dipteris shenzhenensis, assembly GCF_047967505.1. Taxonomy (NCBI): domain Eukaryota; kingdom Viridiplantae; phylum Streptophyta; class Polypodiopsida; order Gleicheniales; family Dipteridaceae; genus Dipteris; species Dipteris shenzhenensis. The sequence goes on from NC_141606.1 coordinate 11,344,081, forward strand.
TAGTCCCTTTTTGTTTTAAATGATTAACAATAGCAATCTTCCTCTCTCATTTCACCCATAAACAAACATAGTAATCATTCCTCACAATTCTCTCTCTCTCTCTCTCTCTCTCTCTCTCTCTCTCTCTCTCTCGATTTCTTTCCCTCTCCCCTCTCCCCTCACCCCTCTTCCCTTTGCCCCTCTCCCCCTCTCTCTCTACCTTCCCTCTTTATATCCCCCCCCTCTCTCCTTTAACCTACACCCTCACAAAAACAAACAAAATATTATTTCACAATATATAGATTACTTCTCTCTCTAGTCTCTCTCTCTCTCTCTCTATATATATATATATATATATATATATGTCTCTGTCTCTGTATCTCTCTATCTCTCTCTCTCTCTTCCCCTCCTATCCCCCTCAAACAAAAAGAAATAGCAATTCAAAATATAATCTATCTCTCTCTCTCTCACTCTTTTTCGCTCTCCCCTCTCCCCTCTCTCTCTACCTACCCTCTTTATATCCCACCCCCCTCTCTGCTTTAACCTACACCCTCACAAAAACAAACAAAATATTATTCTACAATATATAGATTAAACTTCTCTCTCTCTTTCTTTCTCTCTCTCTCTCTCTCTCTCTCTCTCCTCTCTCTTGCCTGTCGTAAATAATTCAAAAACATAGCTACTCAAAATTATAATCTCTCTCTCTCTCTCTTTGGCTCTTCCCCTCCTATCCCCCTCAAACAAAGGGAAATAGCAATTTGAAATATAGTGTGTGTGTGTGTGTGTTGCATACCTCATTTTATTCAAAAACATAGTAGCTCAAAATTATAATCTCTCTCTCTCTCTCTCTCTCTCTCTCTGTCTCTCTCTCCCTCTCTCTCTCTCTCTTCTTCCCTCTCTTTGGCCCTCCTATCCTAGATAAGAATTAAATGTTGAAATAATATTATGGCTCTAATATCATGCACCTCTATCTCCTCCTCCTCTATACCTTTTGCAACAAACATATAGACGAACTGTGAGAAAAAAGCTCGACAAAAGTGTAATAAAGAGACAACTTTCAAAGCAAAATCACTTCATTAACTTGAAACTATGTGTTCATTTTTCTGAAGGTTATTCTCTAGACTCTAGCCTTTTTTTGTACTCCTTCCAAGAAGAATTAGGTTGCACCTTTGATTTCTAAGAAGAGAATAGCAATGTATGAATGAATGGAAGTGACAACAGAATGGGAGAGAAGAGGGGTGAATAGATCTTGGAGAGAAGTTTTCTCTGAGAGATTTTTGGAGGTCTAAGAAAAACGTGAACAAAGAGGAGGGAAAATGACTAATCAAGAGTATAATAGAGATAGTTTGAAATAAGTATTAGAATATGGCGGGAATGCATTTTCGGACTATATGGAGAAGTTGAAACATTTTGGAAGAGAGAGAACAATGAGAGAGTTTATTTGAAAGTCAAACTTTGGTTGAACTAGAAATAAAATGTGAGCATAGTTTTAGTTGGAGGCTAGTTTGAATGGGAGGAAAACAAGGAGGTCGGACATGGCAAGCATTAGGAAGAAAGGAAGCTCATCTTGGGGCCCTGAGAAAAATTCACAATTTCTTCATTTTTCTTTCCTCTAAAACACTAAAATACGACAACTCCACGGATGCACGGTGCAGAGTTCGATACTTTTGACATCACCAGCATGTCTGGAGCGGGCCAAAACCCATGAAATGACATTTGAAACACTGAAAATGGGCACCTGGAGGCCCGAAAATGGCCAAAAAGGCCCCACAAAAAAAGTGTATTCAACCTATCAAATCACTTTCTTTAGTACACTTTTTTTGTGGGGCATTTTTGGCCTTTTCCAAGCGTCCGGGTGCCCATTTTCAATGTTTCAAATGTTGTTCCGCAGGTTTTGGCCCGCTTCGAACATGCTAGTGATGTAAGAAGTACCGTATTCTGCACAGTGCATCAAATATAATAAAGTAGCTCAAGTATCCTCATTGAATGCAAACTTGACAATATTTCTGGTTTTCTTCCTTTTTTGTATTTTTTCAACATTATGTTGGCCCTCCTTTAACTGGTGGATAGCTATTTTCCTTCCAAGCTAAAAGGCCCCAAAATGAGTTTCCTTTTTTCCTAATGCAAGACCCACCATGTGTAATATTTTATTGTGAAGCACCAATTATGGTTTTTGGGGTGTGTTTTGGGAAAAAACTTCCCCTAGAATTGGGGAGCCTCTGTTACAAAGAAGTCCACATGGCATAATCTCCTTGCTGGATTCCATATTCCCTTATCTAGGCCTCTAATATTTTAATAATTCTCTAAAGGGCCCCTTTTTGAGTCCAAATTGTTTGTAATATTGTTCAGAGTGTGGAGCACAATGCTACTGACAGGACTTGCTAGGGGAGATGATCCCTATGAAGGGCTTAAGGCATTTTCCCATATCCCCATAATACAACCTCGGGGGGGTCACTCATCATATGTAACCCTATCACGTGAGTTCAACAGAAGGATATTTTTTATTTCTAAAATTTACAAAAATAAATATACATAAGGGACTATTTAAAATAGTTTTGGAAAAAATTTACAGATTTGTATAGAAAAGGGGTACATTTTATTAATGAAAAATTTACAGATAAGGGATTTTAGAAATATGCCTTGAACGCAAGTGGTATAGAGGGTTTATACATAGTGACCCCCCCGAGAATACAACACATGTTCAAATGCAAGTCCATTGCACAATAGATGATGTGGCATGCTACACACCATTCCATCAAAGACACTTTGAGCTTCCTTGCAGATTGTGCTGTGCTTGAAAGCACATAGACAACATGTGGTGAGACATTGCAAGGGAGCCACACAATTTACATCTCGAGCTCGCAATGGATGGCATGAACCCTTTTGGATTATGCTCGACATCTTGTTTGACATGGCCCATAGTCTTGGTAAACTACAATATCCTGCCATGGCTAATAATAAAGATGGGACACCTCATGCTTGTCCTACTTGTGCCCAGAAAGTACACGGACAAAAATATAGATTTGTACATGGCACCTTTGATCGAGAAGCTACACACCCTATGGAGGGGCATATGTGTCTTTGATATTTCTAGATCCCCAAGGCAGGCTACAAACATTTTCATAAGGGGAATTTTGATGTGGATCATGCATGACTATCCAGGATATGGGGAGTGTGCAGGTAAGTTCTTGTGCATGCCTATTGATTCCTTTATGCCTTATTGTGGTGTGATCTATGCATGTCTAATGACCTATTTGTGTATGCATATGTGTAGGACTTAAAACACAAGGGTACCATGCTTGCTCCATGCTTGTCCTATATGTGGCCCTAGTCTTAATGCATGACACTCCAAACATATGAGGAAGATGGTTTTTGCAGGTCATGCTCAATACCTTCCGCTTGATCATCATGCACGTGAAGGTCAACATGATCCACCATTGGTCCGTTATAGGAAGCCAAGTGATTGGATTTGGGATTGGAGATTTAATAGTGAGGAGCCTCCTCCTAGTATGGAATGGTTGTCGATCTTTCATGAGCTTCCATATTGGGGTGAGTTACAAATCAATCATCTCTTTGATTCCATACATATCTTCAAGGATGTGGGGATTCTATAAGGGCACACTTGGTTGGTGACAAGGACACAAGGGGAGTTCGAGAAGACTTGCATGAGATGGGGAGGATGCCTCACTTGTGGCCCCAAGAGCATGTGCGTAGAACCCAAGAGCATGGTTCTACAACTCAAGAGGGTGGTTAAGAACCCAAGATTGTCCTCCTAGAATTGTTCTTCCAAAGGCACCATGGATCTTTTTCAAGGTACAAGAGGCAAGGGTTAAGGCAGACATTGCAACTTTTCAGACACCCATAGGACACATGTGTTGCCTTATGGGAGCATTTAAAAAGGACAATAAGCTTAGTGGCTTCTAGTCCCATGATTAGCACAAGGTCTTATAGGTATTCTAGATATTATCTTGAATGCTTAATAGAACTAAGATTGTGATTTTTTCATGTAGCTTATATGATTGTGATACATTGTTATAACTCCTTTGTTTCTTGGGTAATTTATCCTCCCACTTATAGTGAGAGGATTCTTATCAAAATATGTTAGAAAATATATCTACAAGATTAGTGGCATTGTCAAGTATTCTTACTATCATATCACCTTCATTATATTTCATACAATTTTAAATGATTGGTAGAAAATATTGAATATTACGGGTGCATGTGGAATAGGTGGATCTCACAAAAAGAGATCTATATATCAAGCATTGAGAGGGCTAAGGTGGACACCATTGAAGTTGTGTGCTTGCTTGATAAGAACTTTTCCTTAAGCATTATGATTATTTAGGTACACTTGCTTGTACCCGTAGTTGATGAGGTCACCATTGCAATAATCGTTCATAGTTGTTGGATGTTTTTCCTTGAACGGTTTATGAAAACTTTGAAACTATTTGTAAGGAAAATAGATGTGGACCCGAAGCAACAAGCATGCATAGGGATGGCTTGTGTAGCAAGAGTCATTAGTATAAATCACATAGTTTCTTGCATGCATGGATCTCGATATATGGAGAATGCAAAAACCAAAAAGGTGATGCAAGAACTACGAGAGAGCTTCAAGGCCAAGAAGGATGGGGCAGAGAGCAGCTTGGGTGGATAAGACAATGAGGTAGCTCTCCAAGCCAGTAAGGCTGACGAGAGCAGCCACAGTGGAGCAAGTTGCAGCAACCACGGTGAGGGGTGTTTTTTTTGAAACACTATTGGAAGTCCAAAGAGTGAGCTACAAGACCCTGCAACAAGATTATGATAGGGCTGTGCATGAGCATGCCGTGGCTTTCAAGAATCATAAAAAGTAGTCTATCATCTTGAAATATTTTCAAATTGTTGGTAATATGGGCCTATAGGGGGGCCTTGGTGTGGTCCTAAACCCCTTATGGTACCTTGTACTAATGGAAGAATGAAAGAATGAGGGGCAAAAAGGCCCTTGATACTCGTACAGAACACGTGGCATTGGGTGGGTGAATCCCATAAGCACTATGGTGGACCCCTTATACTCGGCACTTCCTTGTAACATGTGGCATCCATGTTAGAGGTTTCCTACACAAATTAGAGTGGAAGTCTTGGAAACGGCCCATGTTGATGTTTTTGAGAAATTGAAGCAGCTTCAACAAATTCTGAGGGATTCAGATGAAGCTGTTGCACAGAGTGAGCAAAGAGTGGAGGAGATGAAGGAGAACATTCAGAGCCTTAGGATAAGGGAGAAAGGAATCAAGAAGCAACTTTGTCATGTATAGAGCAAGACCTGTGAAGATAGTGGGAGAGAGGGAAGGAGTCTCACTTGCAGCTTTCTCACATACACAATGGGGGAATACACACAAAGGTGGAGGCTGAAAACAGTTTTCCTCTTCTTAGTTGTGAAAGCCAAAAGAACTCTAGTACAAAGAAATAGAAGAACCCTATATGTGGGTCTCAAACCAAACTCAACCAACTAAGGTGGCATACTAACTGAGCCACGAACTAGTGTAGATAAGGATAGCTGTCATCCAGCTATTATTCGTGGGCGGTGTACCAATCGCATCTGTAGCTAACAAGTTGGTGACATAAATGCACAACGGTCACCCTGGCATATCGCGAGTGGGGCTCGATATCTAACCACTTCCTCTCGGTTGGTACACCTCACTTGGTGATCTAATCACCTCAACCGCATCTGTAGCTGTGTCAAGAGCTGTATCCCACTTGGTGATCTAATCACCTCAATGCCCAAGAAATAACGTAGCTCTCCCAAATCCTTCATCTCAAACTTCTGCTTCAATAGCATTTTCACATGAAGGATGTCTTCATCACTATCACCTGTGATGATCAAATCATCAACATAAAGGACAAGCAGCATAATCCCTTTCTCTGTTTTTCTCACATAGAGTGAGAAATCTGCCTTGGAAATCTGAAAGCCAATAGTAACAAGATACTGTCCTATCTTGTCAGACCATGCTCTAGGTGCTTGCTTCAAGCCATACAAGGCTTTCTTCAACCTGCAAACAAACTCAGGATGAACAGCATGCACATAACCTGGTGGCTGCTCCATATAGACCTCTTCTTGCAAATCACCATGCAAGAAGGCATTCTTTACATCCATCTGATGTAAAGACCATCCCTTTGATGCAGCCATAGCAATGGCTACTCTTACGGTTGCCATCCTTGCAACCGGGCTGAAAGTTTCTTCATAATCAATGCCATGTGTCTGTGCATACCCCTTGACAATTAATCTTGCCTTGTATCTATTCACAGAACCCACTTACAGCCAATTGCATTCTTGTCTTTAGGCAAAGGCACCAATTCCCATGTAGCATTTGCATCCAAGGCATCCATTTCTTCATCCATGGCTTTCTCCCATTTTTCATTTCCCATGGCTTGCTCAAAAGAAGTGGGTTCTGGTTCCTGTATCACTTTGACCATATAGGCATAATGAATGGCTGTAAATCCATCATATTTCAGCCTATCCACAGGATACCTAACCCTGGTAGACCTGCGCAAAATAGGCTCACTTCTAGGTGCTCTCAAAACATCCCTGGTCTTCCTTACTCCAGGTGTAACAACAGAAGGAATACCCAACTCATCATCAATTCTCTGCTCTGAGCCACTGGATTCACCATCCACATAAGAGTGACCTACATTCACATCAAACATGGGCTGATCTACCTTCTCTTTTCCTTTTTGTGATACCTGCGTACCACTATCTGCATTGCTTTGAGGAGATTCTCCTGATCTCAATCTATGTGAACCACTGCTAGAGGACACTGCAGGTCCACTAATATTTTGTGATTGCTGCTGTGAATTTTGTGCAGCATTACCATTTTGTGCATCTACATCAATCATCACATTTATTGGTTTATACGAGCTGCCCATCTCATCAAAAACAACATCTCTACTCACTATGAACTTACGTGTAGAAGGGTTATAGCATCTATACCCTTTCTGCTGCAGAGAATAACCAATAAAGATGCACTTCTCAGCCTTTGGATCCAACTTGGACCTCAACTCATCTTGCATATGAACATAGGCAATGCAACCAAAAATTTTCAAATGAGAAATGTCTGGTTTCCTACCAGTATACATCTCCTCTGGTGTCATGCCATGTATTGCTGCAGTGGGAGTCCTGTTCATTATATAAACTGCTGTAGCAACTGCTTCAGCCCAATAATAATCTGGTAGATCTTTTTCATTTAGCATGGCCCGAGATACCTCTCCAATATGCCTGTTTTTCCTTTCTGCAATTCCATTTTGCTGTGGGGTATGACTGCATGAATATTGCTGCTTTATGCCATGCTCCTGCAGGAACCTTGCAAACTCATTTGAGAGGTACTCTCCCCCTCCATCTGACCTTAGGCATTTTATTTGCAGGCCTGTTTCTTTTTCAACCATAGCTTTAAAAGCTTTGAAGTGCCCAAACACTTCACTTTTCTTTTTCATAAAATACACCCAAAGTTTTCTGCTGAAGTCATCAATAAATGTGACAAAATAGTGATAGCCTCCAATAGATGCAGCTTTAGTAGTCCACACATCAGAGTGGATTAATTCCAATGGCTTTTTACTCTCTTGAACATGCTTAGGAAATGGTTTCCTTGCCTGTTTTCCAAATTGACAGGCTTCACACAACTTACGCATTTTTGCAACCTTGAATTTAGGCAATCCTGCAATAATATTTTGGGCCTGCATTGATTTAAGTCGCTGTACATTAACATGACCAATGCGTTTATGCCAGATATCAATATTTGCAACTACACCGGTCCCATGTGCAAACATTGCTGCACTCAATTCAGGCATGTCCGCATCCAGCGTAAACATCCTGCCTTTCTTCTTTCCTTTTGCTATCAAGCGACCATTATTTTTCATATCCTCAACAAAACATCCATGAGGATTAAATCAGACCTGCAGGCCCTGCTCAACCATTTGACCAACAGAAACCAGGTTCTTGGTGATGTTCGGGACATGAAATACATTAGACAAGTATTTCTTTTTCCCATCCTGCATAGACAAAGAAATTTTGCCAATCTACACAATAGGATGTGTAGTATCATCACCAGTCTCCACAAATCCTGGTTTTTCCATTTTCCTTGCATCCTGCATCCATTCAGCATGACCTGTCATGTGGTTTGATGCACCTGAGTCAACATACCACACATCATTGCTTTCTTCTGCACTTGTCACAGAATTTGTCATATGCTATACCATAAACAAATGTTCATTTCTGTCATCACCCTGTCTACTAGAGGATGCATAATTGCCTTGATGCAATTTTCCATTCATAATGTCATTCTGCTTTTTGTAGTAGTCTTTAGCCATATGCCCCATTTTACCACAGTAGTAGCATTCAACATTGCTGTTTGCATTTTGGCCTCTCTGCCATCCACCATGACCTCTTTGGCTCCCCCTGCCTCTAGAGTTACCACGTCCTCCTGCATAGGACTGGTTTTCTTGAGTTTGCTGCATATTCTGATTTCTACCACGGCCTCCAGCTCGGGGGGGTCACTCATCATATGTAACCCTATCACGTGAGTTCAACAGAAGGATTTTTTTTATTTTTAAAATTTACAAAAATAAATATACATAAGGGACTATTTAAAATAGTTTTAGAAAAAATTTACAGATTTGTATAGAAAAGGGGTACATTTTATTAATGAAATTTTTTACAGATAAGGGACTTTAAATATAGGCCTTGAACGCACGTGATATAGAGGGTTTATACATAGTGACCCCCCCGAGGCCTCCAGATCGGCCTCCTCTACCTCTGCCTCTACCCCTTCCAGCATTTGAGTAGAAGACAGTTTCTTTTGAGGTTCCCCCTGAAGAAGATGCACCACCATTTCTCTGCTCTTCAGAAATTAGAAGAGCAATCAACTCCTCAAAATCAGGAAATTTTTCACGGACGGCAATGGATGTCCGGAACTGTGCATAATCCTTTCCTAGACCATTCAAGGTCACAGAAACTAAATCGTCATCATCCACTAGCGACAGCAAGTGCATCCGCAATTTTCTTCACCTTCATGTGGTAGTCATTGATGCTCATTTTTTCTCTCTGCACATTGTGCAGCTCCTGCTTGAGCTGCATTTTCTTGGCCTGCGTATTTGTGCTGTACATTTTAGCCAAAGTATCCCATGCCACCTTTGGCGTACTTGCATCCTGAATATGCATAATCATTGAATCTGAAATACTGATAGACAGCCAGTACATAACTTTTCTGGCACTCTCATGCCATCCTTTAAATGCCTGCATTTCCTGTTGATTGGGAACATTAGGAAGAACTGGTTCTTCTTCATTTCCTGTAATGAACTCCCAGTAGCCTTTTCCCATAAGGAAATTCGTCATTCTAAACTTCCATGCTTGGAAGTTGTTCTTGTCAAGCTTTTCAGTGACAATCTGTGAAAGAGAATCAGATTCTGCTTTGGGGTGTTTGTGCATGCAAAATTGCTATGTATAGAATGCCTATAATGTGCCTGCCTGTATTCTATACATTAAGTGCAACATGAGACTAAAGAATGAGAAGGATGGGCTCAATGAACACTCTCCCTAATTAAGTGCAGTACAGACGCAACTAAGAGCCCATTATGAAATCTAGCCCCAAAACTATGTACATCGATCCACCTACTATGAATCTATGGCATACCCAAAAGACTTTGGAATGCTTTTGTTCTATCTAAAAATGATGTTGGATGACCTCCTCGTAGAAACAGACGTAGAGAAGGAGGAAAATAGCTACAAGGACGACATGCTTTGGTGGTGGATGTATTACTTGGAGTCGGCACAGATGGTGAATATTAATTTCCTTGGCTATTTTTTTTCCTACTCTTTTAAGGTACTTATCAATCTCATGATGTAGGTTTGTTTTGGTAGGACATGAGGGAGGCACGAAGATGTATAGAGCGCAAAGACTAGGATGAAGAGGACCCCCAACAAAAGGAGGAGTTACTATGGGCATACAAGTAGGTAGATTCAAGCAAGCAGTGTGTAATTTGAGTGTGTGAAGAGGTCTCCCATTATGCATCAGACTGGCCTAAAGAGCTGGAAGATGCTTGCTATAAAGAGGCTAATAAGATAGTTGAGAGTTTGGAACTTCCTTGAGCTGCAAAAAGTTGTTGCATTTTGAACTTGGACTTGTGGATATTTCTTGGACTTGTGGACTTTCTCATGGTGCTTGTAATACCTGATTTTGTGTCGATGTAATTCCATGTGAGTACTTAAAATGTTTTAAGTAGCCCGATGGTTGAAATATGACGGTTAATGCTAACTAGTCTAAAGGGGACTATTTTAGTATAGTACTGTGTAACAAATTTTAAGATAGCACGGTAGTAGTGTAGGGATAGCACGGTAGTAGTGCAAGATAAGTGATCGCTAGCACAGTGGTTGGTTGCACTAGGATATTAACAGCCACTACCATGGTGGTTTGCTTCTATTATTACAAGATGAATGGATTTGTGGATGTGTGGATTCGTTATGGGAAACCAGCACGGTGGTTGTTGATATATACTAAAAACAAGCATGGGATTTACCGTTTGGGATTTACAAAACAATTTAATAAAACCAGCACAGTGGTTGTTTGGGATATACTAAAAACACTAAAACCAGCATGGTCGTTGTTTGGGATACACTAAAAAGAAGAATAGTCTTAAATACATTTTCAATTTTCTAGGACAAGTGGAATATTGTTTCCTTGCAATGAAACTACATTTTCTTAGTACTATCTTAGTCGTCCTCGTCCACCGCTCCAAGACACCCCAAGATATGCTCATGCATGTCTAAATCCAATTTGAAGATATAGTCTTGCCCTTCTTTCATTGTGGCACAGGTTGCATCTGGAACTTAATAGCTATTACTAGATGAGAGTACACAAATGTTTGTGGACTCTTATGTAGTAGTTCGTAATTGCGGCCTCTCTTGGATGTTTTTTTGTACTGGTGGCATGTCATACCTATTATGCCACATTCCAAGGTGATGTATAGTACATTTACTAATATGGAGCGTATGGAGGATGATCGTGGCCATGGAGGTGATGATGACCATGATACAAGAGAGGAGGATGATCATGAGATAGGAGATACAGATATTGAGGCCATTACCCGTGAGGATGAGGCTACCATTGGTGATGCTGATTTTGATGAGCACATGAGTAGCACAAGTAGTAGTGGGTTGAATGTATTTGTACATCTAAACACTTGTTTGGATTTTGAAGTAGATAGTTTGGCAAGGGTTGATCTCATTGAGGATGATATTGAACCGTAGCCCATCATCGATATTGGCAAAACTATTTTACATATTGTCTCATTCTCCTCACCTCACTTAATTCTTGTATATGTGGGCTTGCAAAAAAGCATTGATGTTTTTGTTAAAATTATGTGCTTTGGTAATCATGGGCAATGTTTGGAAAGCAGTGATGTACACCAAAATCTCACTTTCTGTATTCTCTATTTTGTGTCTACATATGTGTCTAATTCTCAATGTAGACATGCTAATAGACACGCTAATACACGCGCAAATAGACGCTCTGACAGACGCAGTATTAGACATGCCCATATTTTCTCAATGTAGATGTGCTAATAGACGTGTCAATACACGTGCAAATAACCAACCTGTTAGATGCACTATTAGACACGCCCGTAATTTCTCTATTCAAGCAATGCCTATAGACGAGCCCGCTATTTTGCGCATCTATCAAGCGTGTCTATAGTTCCTTTGTCTTGTTGTGTCTTGAGTCCTCACAAGCTTTATCCTGCACCCTAAAGTTCATAGAGTAACAACCCTACCAACACCTCGGGAGATGCACGCCCAAGAGGCGATGCTCTCTAACCTAAGAAATGGCCTACAAAAAGTGAAAGGGGTGAACATCTTAGATCAACTAGCTGCAAAGAGAGCGACATTAGCTATGTTGGTGTCCCCTAAAACAAAGGAGAAATGACTTGGGTGCACAATGTGAAAGACGTTGTCAATCAGAAGGACCAACGTGGCTCCAGTGGTTGAACGTAGAGCAGAAGCAATGAGTGTGTGGGCTTCAACAAAATGCAAGAAAAGGAGAGACAGCCTAAGTGCAGAAGTCATTGCTACAGTGACGATGTTTTGGCACAAAAATATGAGAGTTTCTCCAAATGGAAATGACATCTGTAAGAAGCAGACGGGATGCAAGGTGTTTGAGGAGCACATCATACACATGCTAGATACAATGCAGGTCAATGGTGCCTAAACCAGCCCGGGGGTTGTTTATGATTGAGCTTTGGGATAATTTACTTGTTTCATTTTTCATCGAAGGTATCAAATATTTTTATATGTGTGTACAATACCTATTCACATTGTTGCGATAGTACTAGTGTGTCCTTCTTACTTTGCCAAAACTTTGTAGAGTCAATAGTTACAAAGCCACTTGCATGGCGTTTGATTGTTGCATTAGGGCCTCTTTCCACCACGTCCTTAAACCACTTTACATCCAAAGCATACACAAAGAAGCGTCGAAAGTCAAGCTTAATAATATCTTGGATTATGCCACAATAATCATCCATGGCTCCATTGGCTCCCTTAAAGCTAGCAATGACACCGCAATCTTGTGTGTTTCTCTTATCATCAATCCCTTGTGTTCGAAAATTATAGAAAGCTCCTAACTTATGCATAACATTCTATATACCGACCTTGCTCATGCATCCCCTAGCATACTCCCATTCTTCCATTGTGATATGCATCCCCTCGTCTTTCTTTGCTTTCTCCATTTCGTTAAGTAGCCAATCCACATGAATATCCTTTGGAAGTGCTCTTAGATACTGAGGGTATGGCACACGAGATCCGTGGTGTGTATGAAAGAGGGCCCTTTCTTCTTGTCTTCTTGCCTTTGCATCCTCGTATCTTGTCACCCATCTTTTCATCACATCACTATTAAGCATGCAATAGAGGTTGATATTATTAAGCAACTCCGTGTCTATTACTTTGTTGCGTCCTTTCCCTTGAGGCACAATAGAGGTCATCCTTAAGTCTTCATCATCTCTCCATAGTCGTGGGAGAGAGCTATCCACATCAACAAGAAACTCAGAAATATATACAAGTGACTCTTGTACCAACCAACCCTTGTCCATGCTACCTTCGGGTCTTGCATTTTATCTCACGAAGCCCTTCAAGGTCTTCATGAACTGCTCGAGGAAGAACAACCATCGTGCATGTATAGTACCGCATATAGCAATCTCATCCACCAAATGCACTATAAGATGTAGTTGGCTTGTGAGAATAGAACGTGGAAATGTCTCCTCCACTAAACAAACCACCTCCACTGACATAACTTGAGCATTCTCAAGCGTGGTGGGATCTATTTCCTTTGAGCTCACATACCTAGAAATGAAAAAGTACACCATATTAGCAATATGAACACCTTGCATGGAGCATTGATATGCATCATATTTTGTATCATGTAAAGTACCTCACAAGCTCGCCCATCTTGTAAATACAATCCTTGACGTCCTTCGATGCACTACGAGAAATGCTAGTAGGTAGTATGAATTGAACCCACGAGGAGGTGGTTGATTAGTTGCTTATAATTATTCACTCACAAATTTGAAAGGTTATTACATATAATAAGTTAGACTTCGAATAAAGTGAAATCGATTAAATAAATTTAGAGAGGTGAGTTGTCGATTGAGTGAAGTAAAAGATGCAAGACCGTTATGTGAGAGACATACAAGAGGATAGATTTTGAATACATCTAAAGCTATGAAATAAAGTAATTGAATAGAAGAATAACTCTTGCAACTTTTGTTCACACGCCATTCACTATTCCCAAGGGTTTTTCTCGTGAATTATCGGCAAGGTGTACATTGAAATTAGCCTTTTGCATTGGTGCGCGACCCCATTCATCGTACAGCTCCTTGGATAGGACATTTACACCTGCTCCACCATCCACTATGGCTTGGACTTCATCATATGCCTTGTGGATCAAAGGCAGAGTGATGTTGTGTATGCCATCTCTCTCACCCATCTACACAGGGATATCTTCTATGTCTTCAATAGGTGGAGGGGGATTTGTGAGTACAATCTAGCCTTTGAGACTCTCCCAGAGATTGGGGCAATTTCGTAATAAGATTCCAATGGGAATTGACACAAGGCAACTTAGAATGCTAGAGAGTGTGGCTCCTTCAAGTTGGCATGGCGGTACATTATGTTGCGGATTCTGTTGTTGGAACAGAGGCTTAAGTACAGTATTAGTACTCGGGTTATGTGTTATGCAGTAAAGTCAATGTATCAAGGCTACGAAAAGGAAAAATTTGAGTTGTTTGATGTAAATTATAGGTTTCTAGTTCTGGGTTGTGCCAATTCTACATTTTTGGAGTTTATGTTGAAAAAAAGTATTTTTAAAAATTAAGGTTTTGGGCCCTATATAAAGCAAAGGAATTGCAATAAAGAAAGGAAAATTTGAGGGTAGTGTAGAGGGAGGTGGTGACGGTGGTCATGGATGATTTTTTCAAGTTAGTTTCGTTAAGAAGCTAAACTTTTTTATTGGCATCAAAAGTTTGTATGCCTTAATAAAAACAAATGTTCAAAACATTTGCCAGGATTTGAAACTTTTATGCAAAAACATTTAAAGTTTCGCCAAGATTTACATTTTTTCCTTCAAAATTTAAAAGAAAAAATATAAAAAAGTACTACATTCTACTAATATTGTGAAACCAAAAAAATGATCTTGAAAAATTTCTCCAAGATTTTATATTAATATAAAGCATAGCTTCGATAAAAACATTCCTGACGGTGATGTGGACGCAAGGAGAGGAGAGGTGGTGAGCGAGGTGGAGCATAAGGTTGGAAGGCAAGGGGATGAGGTGGTTGCAAAGAGGAGAGGGAGAGCTGGGGAGGAGAGGACAAGGAGAGGGCAATGAGGCAGCGAGAGGGAGAGGCAGGGCAGAGAGGACAAGGTCGCAAAGGGAGAGGGAGAGACAGGGTGCAGAGAGGACAAGTTCGCAAAGGGAGAGGGAGAGGCGAGGGAGATAAGAGGGAGTTTATGTTGAAAATAATTATTCTTAAAATTTATGTTTTTTGGCCCTATATAAAGGAATTAGACTCACTTTAATTTCATTGTTTAAAGATCTCTCCACTCCCACACTCCAACATGCTCTCCCACTTACCCCTGATCCCCCATCCCCCTCTCTCCCTCGCGCACCCTCTCCCCCTCTCTATCCATCATCCAGGGCTAGGACAAAGCACATGCCCAATAATCTTGGCCATCCTGCCACCCCTTTTGATGATGATATCTTTGCTAGCCCACAACCTATAGTAGAACCACCCCCTCAAGGGAACCATCTCACCCTCAAAAGCTTCCAATGCGAAGGATTGAGAGGGTACTAGTAGACGAGGACACAGATATGAACACGGAAGAAGAGACAGAAGAGGATGTCCATCAAGGGCAGGAATAGAGGACTAAGCAACACACAGACCCACAAAATCATCCACATGCAAGCCAAGGTCCTCTTACACATGGGGGACATCAACAACAGCATCGTTGCTCAACACCATAGCCACAACATCCACCATTAGGGGAGAAGTGGGGTCTCAAAAAGGCCTCATAAGGAATGGATTAGGGAATGCTTAGTGGGATAATGCAAGGGGCTTGGAGGGTCTCAAAGAGGCCTAGCAAGCCCAACCTGGGTGGGTTGAGCCCACATTTGAGCCCCCCTCTGCCCCCATCAATGAGAGAGGGGGCCACTTTTTGAAATTTGAATTTTAAATTTCGAATCTCCCTCCCTCCCTCTCTCTCTCTCTCCCTCCCTCCCTCTCTCTCCCTCCCTCCTCCCTCGCTCCCTCCCTCCCTCCCTCCCTCCCTCCTCCTCCTTCCTCTCCCTCTCCCTCCCTCCCCCTCCCTCCTTCTCTCCCCTCCTCCATCTTGCTCCTCCTCCTCTCTCCTCCCTCTCCCCTCCTCCTCCTCCTTATGGCTCCTCCTCCCTCCTTCCTGTCCCCTCCTTCTCTAGTCGCCCAGGCTCCCTCTCCTCTGCTCCTCCCTCCTGTAGAATCTCTCCCCTCCTCCTCCCTCCTGTAGCATTTCTCCCCTCCTCCTCCCTTCTACAGCATCTCCTTCCCTCCCTTCTACACCTGTCACCCTACTCTCCTCCTCCTCTTACCATGTGAACCTACAATTGGAGGTAGAATATGCAAGCACACGCTCTTTGGGATATAGTGGATTGCAAGGGAAGAGGCATCTTGACCTTTGGGTGGATGGAAACTTGTATCCTTTAGACCCTGCCACCCAAAAAAGTCCTCCTTTCCATACAGTGCACAATGTTGTTCCGTTTGTTGGCAAGGGACATGCCAATTAGGAAAAAAGGGAGCTCATTTTGGGGCCTTTTACGGTTTGGAAAAATAAGCTCTCAACCAATCAATAGAGGGCCAACGTAACGTTGGAAATTCACAAAAATAAGAGAAAATAGAAAAAAGAAACAATACTTTATGTAGGTACAAGCGTGCTACATTAATGTGGAGATTGGTTTTTTATTCTTACAAGATCTTTGGACATGAAGATAGAATCTAGTCTGACATTTTATCTGACAAGGGCCTTCCCGCTTCCACCTTCCTTTGAACTTTGAAATGTTGTGCTGACTTTCCTTCGAAAGGTCTACCATTCTACACCACTGCCTCATTGTGTAGCAGCCTCTTCTTTTCCAAAACTGCTCCCTTGATCCTGTTTGGCATAGAGTAAGATGTTTCTTGTCAACTGTCTGTCTGCCCACTTTCTCTTTCTTGAAACTTCAATTTGTTATCTTGTTTAAATTACTTTGCTATTGTTACAGATTCACAAGGTCTCCATGGTGAATAAAAACCATGGCCGTTCTTGTGGAAGATGCTTTGTGGATGATAATGCTATGAAGGCAGAATTATACCACACATCCTTACCCCGTCGACCTGCTTCTTCTATTTCTTCGGTAGAGAATTCAAGTACAGTCAAAACGGAAGGAACTTGGGAAAGCTTTAGTGTTTCGAAAGGAGCATGGGTGCTCATGCAACCTAGCAAAAGAAAAAAACCCCAGACAAAAAACATTTTCTTGGCATCATGGAAGGGAAGAGTACGAGATTTTAAAATCACCAGAGGGAAGATATCGGTGAAAGAAGTTTTGATTCAACATGTGTACATGCATAAAGAACTTGTCTTGCGAGACTATCCAAATGATCTTCCGCAACACAGGCCTAATTGTATATTTTTCTATTGTGGTTTTCTTCTTTACAAGGTGTATGGATTTTTAAGATGAAGCTTTCTTACTTTGCTTATTGACATTCTTGTGTTGTTTTATTTCAGATTCATACCCTTCATCGTATGAGACCTGGCAAAACATCGATTGTATTCTGGGATTTATAGATGTTTTGCATGGATCGATAGGAGAACAACAATACCAAGGTCGATGTGCAACAGAGCTAGCTCAATCGGGTATATTTTTTACTGATCATTTTTATCAGTTGCTGGACAATGCTAACACACATGGTGTGTTAAGGAAACAAGACCTTCCGGCATGGAATTCAGTGAATTGGCCTCACCCACATTTTAGTGTTATAGAGGCATATAGGGCCAAGCTTTTCAAAGAAGTACAGAAAGCTCTGAGGCCCAATATTGCCACAAGGATAATAAAAATTTCTTTATGCATGCCTCTCGCAGTTTTTGTGGACTTGTTTAATACCTTTCCAGTGAAGGTTTCAAAAACAATGTTCACAGTTAAAGCAACAAGTTTGGCATGCATGCCACAATTTTTGGATAAAGGTTGGGATAAGAAGACATGTAGTTCAGTGTTTTGTGAGGTTGTCCAACCTTCTATGCAACTGAAGTACATGGTTGCATCACAAAATTTTATTTTTTCTTTTTATTATAAGCACAGTCGAATGCTAGGCACAAAACTAGTCCCAATGGATCAAGATGAAGATTCTTTTGGTGCAGAAAATAAACTTCTTGATATTGATGTTGTTGAGAATGGTGATGTGCTAGTCAATATCTCATTAAGAGAATGTCGCTCCCTAGCTCAATTGTGCAATGACATTCTATTTGAGACAGAAGGTTCTATTTCAAAGGACTTTTTATTTATCTACAACAATAAAAAGGTACACCATCTGATTTATCCTAGTCTCATTAAGCACTGCTATTATTTTACTTTACCCTATTGATTCATATTGCTTTTTTGCAGGTGCTCAAAAGAAGAGAGAGTTCAATAAAATGCAAAGACATTGAAAATTTGAAAATTGAGATAACACAGACTCCATAAACAAAGGTATTGTATTCAATAAAGTAAAATTTTGTACAGAAGTGTTTAATTGTACATGTAGAACATATTCTTGACAACCATTTTCTATTTATCTACAGCTTGATCTAGAGGCTGCTCTACATGGTCCAAGCTCTCCGTATCATCGTTTTTTGGAGAATCTGTTTTCTGCTGCTCCATCCTGTCCTGTACAGTATCTTGGTGCTGCTCCATTGTCTCCTCTACTGCCCCTGGAGCATCTGTTTGCTGTTGCTCCATCTTCTCCTCAACAACATCAGCAGCAGGTCCTTGTTCCTGTGGCTTCTCCTCATCAGCACTAGGTCCTTGTTCCTGTGGCACCACATCAGCTTCATCTGTGTCATCAAGGTGTATGACACCTTCTCGGACTTTAGAGCTCTCACCCAACTCGACAGTAGCTGGTACAATATGTTTGGGGGAGGCATAGCTCAAAAACTTCCAAATTGTATCAGCTCTAAAATTATATACATAGTTTGAGCTGAAGCTATCTTCTCTCATCTGCAATGGCATATGATGATTTAGAACACTCTGTACCACTATCAATTATCTTGAAGCTAAATAAAAATTATTTTTTCTTACAAGGTCTGGCTGTCTCATCTCAAAATAGCTTGAAAGTAGATATTTGGCACTGATCATCACTCTCCATCCACAGCTACTTGAATCATCTTGTTGTGGTGTCTGTACAAATGGAAAGATATGTTAGAAACTGTTAACATTTGAACAAAACAAAATTATTCAATAAGTTCAAAGGCATAGCATGAAATAGACATCAGTAGAGGGAACGACTTTTTACCTCTAGATTTATTGGCTCTATTAAATCCAAAAGGGAGACATTAGGAGGACAGTGATCCAATGCATCTAGAAGCCTTCTAATACAACTGCAATACATATAATTTAGTTAGTATGAAATAAAAATAATGAAGTTTGAAGTTAAAAAAAGCACACACACCACTTACAATTTCAGCTCTCTGTGTGTGTTTTTAAGAGAGTTGAATATAAAGCATTGCTTCTCTGGATGTCAATAGAAACAAAACTCTAGTGGTCACTGCGTAAGGAAAAAAACATTAAGAAATCAAAGGCTACAAGAGTTCTCAATCTTAAAGAAGAATCCCAAAAGAAGCAGTCACCCACATACCTGTCATGGTATGGAAGTAGCAAAACATCGATAACTTCAAAATTGTAGTGTCTGAACTAGTTGGAAATACCGATGGGAGTTTCCTTTGCATCTCTTAACTTGGAAGAAATGGCAGGATCAATAATATGAAGTGTATGCTGTACAGAGTGGTGAAGCCAGCTTCTCATCATGCTACATGGGACCAAAAAATAATTAGGGTAGGGTATAAAGGAGGTACAAGGAGGATTGTTTTGCAAACAAATGTAAAATAATAGACACTTACTAGAGCATTGCAAGAATGATAGTATCTGAGCAATACTCATTCTTATGAGCCAATGCTTCCAAGCATGGTTTTGTCAAGTCAAAATCATTCACTGAAGTTTCATCTTCAATATGGACAACTATATTAGGGCAGCTCCTGCAACCTTCTTTGTATCTGCAGCTCCCTCTTTCCAGTCTCCACATCTATAACAGATTTTGATTCTTTTATTTGCTGCTTCAGTGACTCCTCATAAGCAGCCTTCCCTCTGGTGTTCTTTGAGTGGGTTACTTCAACAACCTTAACCTCATCTACCTTCGACTTCCTTGTAGGTGGAATTACTAATATGTCTCTCATCTTTATGTCCTACCATTCCACAGGATGAACAAGCTTGTCATACCTCCATTTCACTCTGGACAAAGTGTTGAAGTCTTTGGCCATCAGAGACACCCTCTGAGCATGGGTTGCTACCAGCATTGCATCTTCAAAATATTTTTCCAAGTAATCCTCTGCCATTTCCTGTAAGGAAAGAATGGTAGTCCTGATCCACTTGAACCCAAGGTGCCAACTATCACATATGTCTTTCACCAGTCTTTAAAAAGGTGCCTTGGGGATTGCAAAGCCTATAGCTTTCTATTGCTTCCTGATCTCCCTTAGCACACCTACACCATGTTTCAATCTCTTGGCCTTTTGTTGGAGCAGGCTCATTGGCTTACCCTTCCTGCCATGTGCACCTCTTCCCTTTGGAGGCACGCTAAATTTCTTGGTACCTGCCCCAGCTACTGTTGCTGCAAGCCCTGGCCCTTTGCCAGCTTTCCTTGCAGTTGACTTGGTCCTTGCCATCACTCTGACAAACTGCATACAAAGCAATGGAAAGAGATTATAGCCATGGAGAACATGGTATGACACAAAAAGACAATGACAGGGGTGGATGAAGCAACATTGACAATTTTGCAATAAAACGCGATATGGACAGTTTGAAATTCCTAACAGCTCAAAATCGCATTTTCCTACAAATACCTGAAGTGACATGCTAGTGCATTCCTACAATGATTTCTTTGTCTTTACAACTAAATACAATATGAATTGAGTCTATGCAAGGAGAGTACAGCCATGGATAACTATGAAAGTCACAAAACCAGAATGACAGGGGTGGATGAAGCAACTGTTCAATATTTGCAACAAAACGCGATTTCGGCTGTTTGAAATTCCTAAAGCCTTCTCCTTGCATTTTCCTGCAAATTCATGAGGCAACATGTTGGAATATGCCTTCAGTCATTTCAAGGTGTTTGCATGTCCATGCAGGATGGATTGAGTTTATGGAAGGCAAGAAGTGTGCACAGACTGAAGGAAGAACCCATAAGTACAGTTTTACCCTCACATGCAATTATCACACTTGAATATCTGCATTCCTACAATGATTTCTCTATCTTTACAACTAAATAAAATATGGATTGAGTCTATGCAAGGAGAGTATAGCCATGACACAAAACCACAATGACAGGGGTGGATGAAGCAACAGTTCAATATTTGCAACAAAACGTGATTTCGGCTGTTTGAAATTCCTAAAGCCTTCTCCTCGCATTTTCCTGCAAATTCATGAGGCAGCATGATGGAACATGCCTTCAATCATTTCAATGTGTTTGCATGTCCATGCAGGATGGATTATTTCTATGGAAGGCAAGAAGATTGCAGAGACTGAGGGAAGAACCCATAAATACTGACCTGAAAGCTATCTGTGGGTGTGCTGTGCTGCTGATGAGTACCCTGTGCTGGGGATGAACTTGTGCTGCTGGTCAGGATGATGATGTTGCAGAGTAGGGAGGTAGGGAGGCAAGAGAGCTGAGACTGGAGGGCCGAGACAAGATAGATTAAATAGGAGGGAAAAGATTAGTGCAAAATACAAACAAGGCAGCTACTAAATCCCACACGTGTGGAATGGAGTTGTTTTTCACACGTGTGGATGGGACCCAAATCTCTTGGAGTTTGAAACTTGGCACATGTGAAAGGGATACTTTTTGCCTTGAAACTTGTGCCATTCATGATTTCATAATACCTAGACCATTGGCCGATCCAGCCACCAGTAGCTCTACTCCATTTGTTGTCACAGCACCAGCAATGGGATCTACATCTACACAAACAGTTTCCGCACCAGTAGCAGATCCTGCCATTGCCCGAGCTCAAGCAGAATGGGATAAGAAAGACAAGTATGCCTATCACCTGATCAAGCAGAATGTGCAAGATGTCATGCTAGGACAGCTCAACACAGTCAAGACATCAAAAGAAGCATGGGATATGTTCGCAGCTCTCTACGAGTCCAAGAACACATCCAGGATTCTCACCCTGAGAAACCAGATCAACCAGAGTTTCCGCAACAGCAGTGAAACCGGTCATGCTTATGTACTCCGCATCAAAGACTACAACAATCAACTTGCAGCAGCAGGAGAGACTATGAATCCCGCAGAAATGGTTCAAGTAATCCTGAATGGACTAGGAGAAGGATATGAGAATCTAGTCCAGAGTATTGCCATCCAACGGCAAATTCCAACATTGGAAGAACTTTAGTCAGTTCTACTTGGTGA